>NW_015386835.1:602067-672907 GCF_001527695.2 Protobothrops mucrosquamatus | reverse complement strand
AATTATAGCTTAAGAGAATGCATGAATCCAGTTGCTGCATGATATTTCTGGCTATGTACACATGACACACTGGATCAAAGTACTCTGTCTCACTGTAGTTTAGTATGTTGAATTTTTATTGGCTTACTCATGGTTATCTTAATTAAGCCCATTTCTTGGACTTCTAATAATGCATCAAAGCATAAATTAATCAAAGTGATTGTGTTTCCTTAATTCATTGAACCATAAATTAGCCCCAATCCAGAATATAATCTAGACTAATATGTTGTAAAACCTCAGCTGATATATGTCTTTCATACAAGATGGCCTGGAGCAAAATTTGCTACATTAACCGCCTAATCCAAGGAAGTGAAAGAGAAAATAGTCCTCAATGGTACTACATATACATGGAGAGAAGTAAGCAGTGGGGTACTACAAGGCTCCATCTTAGGTCCAATACTCTTCAATATCTTCATAAATGACTTAGATGAGGGAATAGAAGGGGAACTCATCAAATTTGCAGATGACACTAAACTGGCAGGAATAGCCAACACCCCAGAAGCTCAGGTTCCAAAAAGATCTGGACAAACTTGAACAATGGGCCCTATCCAACAAAATGAACTTTAATGTGGAGAAAAGCAAAGTTTTACATTTAGGCAGGAAAAAAATCAAAGGTATAAGTACAGATTAGGCAAGACCTGGCTCAAAAACAGTAACTGTGAGAGGGACCTTGGAGTCTTAGTGGATGATCACTTGAATATGAGCCAGCAGTGTGCAGCAGCCACCAAAAAAGCTAATACAATCCTGGGTTGCATAAACAAATAGAATTAAGATCAACTGAAGTATTAGTATTGCTTTATGAAACCTAGTAAGACCACACCTGGAATACTGCAACCAATTTTGGTCACTATACTACAAAAGAGATGTTGAGACTTTGGAAAAAATTCAGAGAAGAGCAACTAAGATGATCAAAGGCCTGGAGGCTAAAACACATGAAGAACGGTTGCAGGACTTGGGTTTAGCTAGTCCAGTGATGGCGAACCTTTTAGAGACCGAGTGCCCAAACTGCAACCCAAAACCCACTTATGCATTGTCGAGTGTCGGGTGGGTGTGGCCCATTGGGTAGGCGTGGCTGCGGTGGTAACGGTAGACTGGGTGGGACTAAAAAGTTCAATCAATCAATTCCAACTTTGCAATATCTTTTTTTTCCCTGCGAGAAGTTGAAACTGACTGATTGAACCTTTTTTTTTTCTGCACACGGCAGCAGAGGCCTAAAACGAAAAGGTTTTATAAAACCCAGCTGAAGGCCTAGGACTGGGGCGACGGCGCGCGTGCCCACAGAGAGGGCTCTGAGTGCCGCCTCTGGCACCCGTGCCATAGGTTCGCCACCACTGAGCTAGTCTAAAGAAAAGAAGAAGTAGGGGTCATATGATAGCAGTATTCCAGTATTTGAGGCCGACGGTGTTTCTTCTCCCCCAGTTTAATAAGAGGTTTCGTGGTCTTCCGTCCTGTTCTTTGTTACCAACCTTTGACTAGTTTCTCTCTTCGTTGGACCTTAATTCCTCTTTGAAGGATTGTCACTCCTGTTAATTGGTCACCTTGTCGAACGGAGGTCTTTAGCATCCGCGAGGTAGTGACCTCTAAAAATTCTCTGTAGACAGCCACTTGTCTGAAATGGTATAGGTTCTCCTGCTTCTCCTGCTCTAGTCCCGGCTGGACTAGAAGACCTCCATGGCCCCTTCCAGCTCTAGTCTATTTTAAAATGGAGACAGGGGAATTACTGATCCAATGTATGTGAGGATACCCTGAGTATGGAAGGCAATGCCTGAGATCCAGATACAATGACAACTAATCTCAAAAATAAGTACCACAAATATGGAAAACATAAAATGGAGAGAGATTAGACAGCAATTCCAAGGGATAGAAAAATTAAGCGTGTATATTTATCTACTCAAAGATCAAAGTATCAAGACTATTGGTATAATAGTTTATAAATCGTAGTAAGATATATCACTCTATTTCTCTATAAAATCTATGCTTTTGGTTCACTTCCATTAATTCAGATTTTGTTGGATGAGATGTGAAAGAAATATAAACCTTAAAATGAATGTTTCTGAATTTTGGCTGAAACTGCTGAGTCATAAAGACCTATGTTTCAGAGGTAACATTTGTGTAAAAGTCATGGATTATTCCCACTTAAAGGTAAACAAGATTGCTTATCATTGCAGTGGAATAACGTCACAGATTATCTAAAGAAGATGGGTAACCTTGCTCAGTCATATAAGATAGGCAAGGTAAATGGTTTGTTCTTGCAAATGTGGAAAATACACATTCTAAGAAAAGCAGCAAAAGACAAGAATACGGGAAAAAGAGCAATAGAAATGGTTGATCTCTCATGTGACAGCAATCCTGGGGTGGTAAAATTGGATGAATTTAGTGGGAACAGAAAAAAGGAAATCTGTCTTTTTCTCTTCTTATTACCCTATGATGGAAACTCCAAAACTAGCTGCAGTGGAGGAAATACAAGAGAGAAAAGGCAGCAAAACAGCCTGAACTCACTGAATGCACTTTCGACTCTCATATTCTAGACCAGGGGTCCCCAATCCCTGGGAGGCAACCCACTAGCAGGCCGTGGCCTATTCGGAATGGGGTTGTGTGGGAGGTGGGCCATCACGGCTGTGCGCACGCAGCTCCACTTGCACAAACGGCGGGCTGGCACACACATGCATGCACGTTGGCCTGCAACTCGTGCAGCCCAGTTCCCCTTTCCCTCCCTAGCCAGGCCGCCAAGCTGCAAAGGTTGGAGACTGCTGTTCTAGACAATCAGCCCATACAATTAGCTTATGGTTCTATCTTTCATATAAACTTCATACAGTCAGGTTAAGTTACAGTTATATACAGTTTTACGAAATAAAGAGAGACAGATATAATACTATAATCTTTTTTTTTAATTCTCTGCAACTAACGATAATTTTAAAAGATAGGACATTTTAGCCTCATCCATCAGTATGCTTCCTAATTCAGTGCACATTTGTTCCATGTTGTACAAAACAAAATTGTTTTGAAAATGAGAATAAAGTTTTGCCCACGTATGTGATTCTACAAATTAGTGAACAGACTAATTTGCACACCGAATAGCTAGTCGCTCACTTGTTACATGGTGAGGAGTATTTAAAATGTGCTTATACAGGTATTAGGGCTGTTTTGTTATATACTGAGCTGAACCTCCTATGTATTATATGTTTTATCCATGGTTAATGTGTACGAAGGAAAAAAAGTAATTTAAAGGGGCAGAAAAGATAGATACAATTCTAAATACACTTAGTGAAAACTTAAAAAGTGGGCCTTCTCAGTAAATTAGTACTGTATGCAATTATACTGCACAATTATTATATTTTATATTTAGATAAATTTAGAGTTTGTCCTGAAAATGAAGCACATTATTTGAAGAGTGCTGATGGCCAGAATATTTACTAAATGCATATAGATACAAATGTAACTTTTTAGATGGAGTAATATGAAAGTATTTTGGAAAATTGTATTTTGCACATACTCATCAAGAATGAATAAATGACTAGATTTATAGCACAATTATGTGCACGTTTACTAATGAAATGTTCCATTGACTTCAAAAGAACTTATTTCCTGGTAATTGTGCTTAGGATTTAAGCTCTAGACCAGTGATGGCGAACCTTTTAGAGACCGAGTGCCCAAACTGCAACCCAAAACCCACTTATGCATCGTCGGGTGCCGGGTGGGTGTGGCCCATTGGGTGGGTGCGGCCCATTGGGTGGGTGTGGCTGCGGTGGTAATGGCAGATTGGGTGTGACTAAAAAGTTCAATCAATCAATTCCAACTTTGTGAGATCTTTTTTTTCCTGCGAGAAATGAAATTGATTGATTGATTGATTGAATTTTTTTTTTTTTTGCACACAGCAGCGGAGACCTAAAGTGAAAAGGTTTTATAAAACCCAGCTGAAGGCCTAGGACTGGGGCGACAGCGTGCGTGCCCACAGAGAGGGCTCTGAGTGCCGCCTCTGGCACCCGTGCCATAGGTTCGCCACCACTGCTCTAGACTGCAACCTAAAATAAGTATACTTATTATTACTCAACTATTTAGAGAGGACTTTCAATGTTTAAACTTACGTTTATATTGGACTATTAAGAAAACTGACATTGGCATGTTCCAATTGTTAAGCCTATCAGTATTGTAATTCAGAACAGAACTTCAATCCTCGAAGTACATCTGCCCAGAATTATGTGTGTCTTATCTGCAACATTCTGTGTATAGAGATGTTTGTAGTTTATTTGAAGTCAAAGGCAAAACTTCTCATTTATTACACTAGAATTTAACTAGTTCACACTGTTTAATCTTCATAAGATCGTCTTGGTCAGTTTAGAAAGTAGCTAAATCCTGTGAAGGATTTTTGTAGTGTTTAGATTTTCAATCAATCAGAATAGAGCTGGAAGGGACCTTGGAGGTCTTCTAGTCTAACCTCCTACTCAAGCTGGAGACCTCTACCATTTCAGATAGGTGGTTGTCCAATCTTTTTTTAAAAACCTCCAATGATGAAGCATCTACAACTTCTGAAGGCAAGCTGTTCCACTGGTTAATTGTCCTCAGTGTTAGAAAGTTTCTCCTTAATTCCAAGTTGCTTCTTTTCTAGATTAGTTTCCATCCATTGTTTCTTGTCTTGGCTTCTGGTGCTTTGGAAAATACATTGACCCCCTCTTCTTTGTGGCAGTAGCTCAAATACTGGAATACTGCTATCATGTCACCCCTAGTCCTTCTTTTCTCTAGACTGGCCATACCCAATTCCTGCAACCATTCTTCATATGTTTTTGTCTCCAGGGTCTTAATCATCTTATTTGCTTTTCTTTGCACTTTTTCCAAAGTCTCAATATCTTTTTTGTAATGTGGTGACCAAAACAGGATGCAGTATTCCAGGTGTGGTCTTACTAAGGATTAATAAAGTGGTACTAATAGTTCACATGATCTTGATTCTATGCCTCTGTTTATACAACCAAGGATTGTATTAGCTTTTTGGCTGCGCCACCCACTACTGACTCATGTTTAAGTGATTGGCCACTAGGACTCCAAGGTCTCTCTCACAGTTACTGTCTTTGAGCCAAGTTTCGCTTAATCTGTAATTGTACCCTTGGTTTGACCTGCCTAGGTGTGAAACCTTGCTTTTCTCCACATTAAATTTTATGTTGTTGGATAGAACCAATTATGCAAGTCTGTCAAGATCTTTTGGGATATTGAGCTTGTCTTCTGGGGTGTTGGGTATTCCTGCCAGTTTAGTGTCATCTGCAAATTTGAGTCATTTATGAAGATATTGAACACTACTGGGCCTAAGACGGAACGTTGTGGTACCCGACTGCTTACTTACCTCCATGCAGATGTAGTACCATTAAGGAGTACTTGGTGAGTATGGTTTGTCATCCAGTTACAAATCCATCTGGTGGTGATGCAATCTATCCCACATTTTTCTAGTTTACCAAGTAGGTTGTGGTCTACTTTGTTGAATGCCTTGCTAAAGTCTAAATATACTATGTCCACAGTATTTCGCTGGTCTACTAATTTAGTCACTTTGTCAAAGAATGAAATAAAATTGGTTTGGCATGATCTGTTTTTAACAAACCCATTCTGGCTACTAGTTATGATTTTGTTTCTAGATGTTCACAGATCTGCTTTTTATTATTTTTCTCAGATATTGATGTTAGGCTGATTGGTCTGTAGTTTCCTGGGTCTGTTTTTTTTCATTTTTGAAGATGGGAACCACATCAGCTCTTTTCCAATCCGCTGGTAGTTCCACAGTGCTCCAGGATTTTTGAAAGACATGGTACAGTGGTTCCGAGATAACATGTGCTAGCTTCTTCAGAACTCTGGGATGTAATCCATCAGGTCCCGGTGATTTATATTCATCAAGGTCAGACAGGTGTTCTCTTACCGTTTTCTTGCTTATTTTAATTTTTATTTCTAGTCCATCTTTTACAGTTAAGTTTTTGGTAGGTTGGGCTACAGTTTCTTTTTGTGTGAAGACTAATGCAAAAAATGAGTTAAACAGCTCTGCTTTCTCTCTTTACAGTATGTTATTCTTTATTCAGCTACGCTGATTTACAAGGTGATGATACAAATCTGCACCTGACAATAGTACTGTAAAATTGCTAGTATTTTTTTTTATAAGCCACACATTTCATAATTGGCAACAACACATAGGCATCTAATACAAATTGTGATAAAAACTGATGAACTGTGCACTGCAGCACCAAAATACAGATCCGAGTCTTTCTTACTTGTATCTTAACATCAGGGGAAGTCACTTAGTTTGCATCATAATAGCACAAGGCATGATTTGTCATTTGCCCCTCCTGCTTACTGCAGAGGGGAAAGCTGATGAAAGAATATTGCAAGACAAGCTCCACTGCGTTTGTAACTGCACCACAATATAATCTATGTCTGCCAAAGAGGCAGAGTTTGCATCAAAGCAAAGTCTTTAAGTTTTCATCATTTTGACAGAGCTTGTGATCCTATTTTACCGAATTACCCTAACTTCTTGAACAATATACTGCATTGTAAATTAAGTATAACAGAATAACAGAGTGGGGAAGGATCTTGGAGGTCTTCCAGTCCAACCCTTGGCTCAAGCAGGAAACCCCATACCATTTCAGACAAATTGCTGTCCGATCTCTTCTTAAGTATCACAGACTGGGTTCCCACTATCCGTTTTCCTATTATTAACTGATCCATGATGTACTCAAACCGATTGTCCGAGTTTGCATAACACCTTGAACCACAACGGCTGTGTTCGCAAAATATCCTAAGCTGTAGCGTGCTTGGCTTGAATATGTGACCCGCGTTTGCAACCTTTGATCAGGAGGGAAAAAAAGCATCCAGAAATAAGATTGAAGCTGGGAGAAAGAGCTCCGAGTTCGAAATAATACTGGAATAGTAAAGGCAATGTCCAAAAACGAGATCAGACGAAATCGAGATCCCGGAAGCCACGAATTTAAGAAACCGAGAAGGGAAATCCAAGCTCTTCCCCCCCCCCTCAGAACGCAGGATTTTCCAGCTGCTGCGTAAGAAACGGGCTTTCAGTCAATGAGGTCAAGATGTAAATCTACTTTCCTATTGGCCCTTCAGCTGCACGTGACGTTGGAGGGGCGTCTCGGAGGGGAGGGGGCGGAACCCTCACTGCGTGGCCTAGCGGGTGGTTTAGGTTCAGGGAGTTGCTGCTGCTGCTGCTGCTGCTGTTGCAACTGCTGGAGTGGGCGGGCTCTCGCGTTTCCCTGGCGACTGGAGGTGGGAAAGGGAGGGCTTGTTGAGGAGGCCGGATTCTGCTCGGCCATGGGCGGCAGTAGTTGTCCGCAGCCGCCGCCGGCTCCGCTGTCAAAGGGAGGAGGACGAGGCTGGCGGAAGGCCGGGCTGGGCAAGGCGGTTTTGCGCGGGCGGCGGGAGCAGGTAAGCGGCGGGAAGGAAGTGAAGGCTTTCGAGCCGCATCCGCCTCGGAGCTGGGGCCTAAAGAGCGAGCGAGCGAGCGAGCGAGCGGCATCTCTCCGTGGCTGCTGGTTGGCACGGACAGGCTTGCCTGCCTTGCCTCTCGAGCTGCTTCTCTGCGCCCCTAGAGCAGGTCTCGATGCCGCACTTGCTTCGGCCAGGGTTGCATCCCGCTAGGCTTTGCCAACATTCCCGTTGGCCCCCTTTCCTCCGTAATCTGGGTTTGCGGGACACTGTCGGGTCTGCTTGGCGGCGAAAGGGAGGGAAGGGGGGGGAGACTTAAAACTTGCAGGCACTTTCCCCTTCCTTTTCGATTTTTTCCTGGTGCGATGGGCATTTCTTAATTATTAGCATCATTCCAACGACCACCTTCATAAAAGGGATCTTTATTGCCCGGTAGAGGAATGGGGGGGGGCATTTAGATATGGCAGCCCTTGGGATAGTAACTTTTGTGTTTTTTATCAAGAATCAAATGGAGTTTGCTGTCTCTGAAGAGGTCCTGCCTCCATCCTGTAAGTGCAGATTGCTGTTTCATGGGTGTAAAATTAGGTTCTGCCTCTCCTTTCCTCTTGGGCTCTCTGCTGCCTCTGCACCATCATCTCTGATCCATTAGCAGCTTTGACGAACCCAGGACTTGTTCTTGCCAGGAGGCCGGTACTCAGCTTTACTCAGCTTAACTCCCCCATGTCTGTCTGGGATCATCAGACTGGCTGCCAGGAAATGGTAGGGAAGAAGGGATAGTAATTAGCTGCAGCAGCCCTGAAGTTGGGTCTAGAGGGAAAACAATGCACTGTTAATCCTGGGCACCAGTTCTCATTAACTCAGCAGCAAAATGCTGTTGCCAAGTGTAGGTGAGGACTTCATTATAGCAGAGGATAAACACAAGCCTTGCTGGATATTTTGAATATGAAATGCACGTATGGTTTTTCCTTTCCTGTGAGGCCTTGGACAATTTCCTCATATTGTTGCTAATTGCCTTGGTTAAATTTATTATCCCCCAGTGTTTTGTTTATGCTGTGGAAAACCCAAAACTCGGCAGGTGACAGACTTGGGCTAATTCATGTAAACACATAACTTGGTTATTGATAATACATTTGGGTGGCATTTGCACGCTGCATTGAGCTATAAACTGTCAGATTAGATTAATAAAAAAATGTAAGGCATAAATGATGTGTTTCAAATATGGAAAGCTGCCCAGAGTCTTTTCAGAGTTGGACAGTCTTAAAAATCAACTAAATAACCAAACCAATGTTAGCGCTAATCAGGCTTAATGTTTTGTTCAGATGTGTCTATTATCTGATCTGGTTAAACATGTTCTATGACTGCAGCTTTAAGAGTAATGGCTAATTTGGAATAAAGGGAAGGAAACAGAAGAGTTTAAAAATGCTTTACTCACATCAGAGTTCCCAAAAGAAGAAAAATCTTCATTGTTTGGAAGTTACTCCACAGCGTTAAACGCCAAGCTCTCATAACCGGTTGATGCTATATCCAGAGTTGATTTGAGCCAAGAAGAATTGGGATAAGCAAGCAATAGATTGTATTTCTTCTTCGCTTGAATGTTTTTTTATGTGAATTTTAGTGCAATCCTAAATTGTTTTACAAAGAGGGTTTTGTATGTAATGTTACTATGGCTTACTTTAATATAATGGTCATTGTGATATAACACAAGAATGATACATTCTGAGATTAATGGGGATTTAGGAAATTTACTTTGTGTTATATGTTATAGCAAAGATATCTGACTGCTTAAAAATACTGAAGATAATCTGTGTACTTTAATCTTTGAAAAGCTGTGATGGTTGTGTATCATTTTGGGGGGGGCTTGATTCTTTTTATTTGTAGAATAAATATAAATTTGAGATAGGTTAGGTTGAGAAATAATTGTGCAATGAATTCAATGAACTACATAGCCAGATGGATACTAGAATCCGTTATTTTATACATCGGCCCAAAGTTTTATCTTCTTTATTATGGTACCTTAAGCATAATCTGAATTTGTTATCTTTACAGCCATTATGTATTCTATGAAGAACCTATCCACTAATTTAGATAACTTAATCTCTGTTAGATTGCATGACATGTCATTTCTTACACTAAACAAACAATTAGGGAAAATAATTCTTTGCATGTTACCAATTATCTTTTCTGAAGACCGCATTGAATGTGTTGTTTATAAAAACATGTTAGCACCACAAGTTTTTTCTCTGCATAGAGTCCAAATCTCATGCGGTTTTCAGGGCAGTTCTTATTTGATAATTTTAACTGATTTTTTTTAAAAAAAGAAACCCTAACTTTATAACAAATTATTACATTTGATGGCCCTGCAGCGATTCCAACCAAATCTGGATGGGTATTTTTTATAATTATATTTCACACATGACATTTCAGTGCCATGATGAAATTGAGCCTATTCATTAATATAGAACAGAGTTTAAAAATAATTTGTGCTATCAGAAGCCTGATGGGTTTTATGTGTTTTAATACTAATTAGAAGGTTATCTTTATCATTTTTCTCCGTTAGTAAGTTTGTATTGAATTCTGGATGAAGATAACTGAATAACATACAAAGATGATTTTAAGCTAACTTCAAGAATTTATATTACATTCACATCTAGAAAAACATATGAAAGATCTGGAATGTAAATTCAAATTTGGAATATAAGCCAATGGCTAGAAGTGCAGTACAGTATGTTAACACATTAAAAACATTATGAACTTACAAAAGAGTAATTACAGTCCGTTGCTTCAGTTCTAAGCATCAGAGTAAATTTCTTATGCCTGATAATTATGTAATAAATATATGCTTTATTATTCCTTATCTCTCTTCCTTGGTGTAAAAGTTAGATATGCAACACATGCTGGAAGTTTAGTCAAATACTTTTCCATGTAATTCTGGATATTGAAAGAATGAAACACCAGCCAAATAAATGTGCAACTGAAAATTGTAGATTGTTTACTGTAAGCAAGGACTTGTGTTCACATGGATAGTAGATGAACTAGATACACCTGCTGGCCTTGTGAAAACCTGGCCCTGAAATTGGTTTGGGGCTCTGATGGGTGTGTGTGTCCTACTTTAAAGGAGGCTAGTAGATTAGGAGAAAATCCCATCTCCACCCTGTTTATATACTGGTCCCTTTTTATTCAGTTTTTTTTGTTACCTTTTAATTTTTAAGGTTTAACATTTTAAACATTTTAATTGATTTATATTGTTTCATGATGTTGTAAACCAGACATGTCAAACTTGTGATGTCACGTGGCGTCGCGCGACATATCGGAACTTTTTCTCCATTGCCGGCAATGGGGTGGCTGCGGTTTCCTGCTGATGCATCCGGCCCGTGGGCCGGCAGTTTGACATCCCTGTTGTAAACCATCCAGAGTCGCTTGACAATGAGATGGGCAGCATGTAAATTTAATACATAAAAATATGAAAAGTAAATAATCATTTGCTTTATTCCCTGTGACAAATCAGCATATGTTAACAAGGCAAGAAAAGAATTATAAAGAAAGTTCAGTCTTCCAAAAGGATAATTGGCTCACAATATCAGTGTGCGAAAGGATATAATAATCTATTTGGCTATATATAGATTTATTTGCAAAACTATTTTAAAACACAATTTAATATTGAGATGAAGGAATGAAATACTTCAAACTCACTTAATTCTAAAATAACAGTTTTGGTCCCAGATCATTTTCTAGCTCAAATTAAATTATGTACTCCTGTGATCATAGTGATAGCATTAATATATTGTTATTTTAATGTATGTGGAAATAAAGCCTCTAATCTGAAGTGTTCATGATATCAGGACACTTCCTCTGTCTTCTAGAGCTAGCTGATGCCTACATATTGTGGATTTAATTAGTTTTTTTAAATGTAGCAAAATGCCTAAGGCTAAATATCTGTGCTTGTAATGTAGTTGTGAATGAAGAAATTACACTTAGAATAGCTTTCTATTGAGTTGGATCATTGGCCTATCTGACTCAGTATAACTACTTTAACTGGCAGCAATACTTTATTTATTTATTGTTAGAATAAAGCAAATAGAATGTCAAGCAAAGACCATTCTCATTCTCTGTTACCAAGAGCTTTTATATAAAGATGTATGAGATTGAAATGAGATATTATGCAAAGAAAGCACTCATGTTGTCATAGCAGATTGCCAATGGCTGTTCTGTCTAAACTTTGATCACCTGCAATTAATATGGCTGCAATTAGTCTCTTTTACAGTAAGGCTACACAGACTGTAATCAAGTGATACTATACATCAGGGCTTTTCAACCTTTTCACCCATTGTATCACTTTTAGGATATGGCAAAAGCCGAGTACCACCAGTTGCCTAGCAAGGTGTCAAAAACTTGATGACAAAAAAAAAAGGAAAAAAGTGATAAAGTACAGGTAGTCCTCGACTTACAACAGTTCGCTTAGTGACTGTTCGAAATTACAATGGCACTGAAAAAAGTGCCCCCCCAAGGCACAGCCGAGCAAGACACCTGCCTGCCCGCCCGCCTGGTTGCGCTCTTCCTCCTGTCCGAGGTTTTCATTGTTGTGAGCATTTCTGTTGAGGATTGGCAGCGGGGGTGGAGTGGGGAGGGTGTTTGGTTTTTATTCCCCCCGCCTGCTGGGTGGTTGCAGCAGGTTTTGGTCACTTCACATGACCCTGGGACACTGTGACCGTCATAAATATGAATCAGTTGCCAAGAATCTGAATGTAAATCACAAGACCCTGGAGATGCTGCAACATTCCAGCTGATCGGCGCTTCTTCTGGGCTCAGCAGAAGCGCCAGGATCAGCACCGAGCTCCAGCTAGAGCCTGGCGCTGATCCTGGCGCTTCTGCTGAGCCCTGACAGCCCTGCAGCTCCAGCCATCTCTTGTTCAGGCTTGTGCGGTGCTGCCACTGGTTCAGCTCATTCCCCTCCCTCGCTACCACTTTTCTAGGATGGCTGCGTATCACCTGCCAGGTGCCTATGTACCACAGGTGGTAACCATACCACTGGTTGAAAAGCCTTGCTATACATGGCTAATAAAGCTTTTTTGATATAGAAATATATTTGCCTTTATGAGGCTTTGTTTTGTATTATAGTCATTCAGTTAATATCCTAATGCTTTATGCTGAATAAGCTTAGCTGGATATATTAGCTGCTAAAGATATGACTACCTAAAGACTTCATAATTGCCAAATTTCTTTGTAAAGTGCAGTAATTAGGAATATAAGGACATTTATTAAAAGTAGTCATGCTCTACCTTCATTGTTGCATAATGAAATACTTATGGTTCCTTCTTTATTGCACATATTTATGTATAATTTAGGATATATTTTATGTCTAGACAGTTTAACGTGGGTAGAGATTTTGGTGCATCCAGGTGGATATGTACTGTATTAAATGACAAAAGATTAACACCATAAAACTGGCTCATCAGGCTAAAATATAAACAAACTGCAAGTTCCACAATCATGTTTCAGAAATAGATATTCCATATTTCTGAAACAGTTTGTTTATACTAGCCTGATGAGCCAGTTTTTATGGTGTTAAGTTTCAATTCTTGTTGGCCTTGTGGTCAGTTAACCCACAGTTCTAGGATGTGCCCACTTCCTTTTCAGAAAGTCTTTTCCTGAACTCTCAATACAGTATTGAAAGATTCTTTGCAAATCTTTTGCTTTCAACCAGTTTCTTTTATGTTGTTTGTGTTATCAAGATTTTTTTATTCATTTGCTTGCTGATTAGCTACACATCCTTCCTTTCCTTTGGAAACACAAGGTAGAATACATAGTACAACCTTTAAGAGATGCCTGATCCAAAGTCACCTCATGAGCTTCCATGGCTGAGGCTGGACTTGAACATGTGTTCAACATTTTAATTACTACACACAATGCCTCTTCACTCAGATTTGTATACTGCAGTGGTTCTCAACCTTTTTTATGCCGCGACCCCCAACCGGTCGTAAGTCGAGGACTAAACCGGTCGTAAGTCGAGGACTAAACCGGTCGTAAGTCGAGGACTTTCCCTGCCCGGGAGCGCCGCGCATGCGTGGTTCCGCCCCTGCGCCGGCCGAGGCATAGCTGGCAAGCGGCAGAGATGGAGCAGGCCGACCACCAGCTGGCCCAGCTCAAGGGAGGTAAGGCACCTGCCGGAAAAGGGGAAAAAAATGGCGGACAGCCTTGCTTGGCGACCCCCGTGAAATGGTCGATCGACCCCAAATGGGGTCGCGACCCATAGGTTGAGAACCGCTGGTATACTGGAAGATACACCATTCTAATTTTATGTGAGATACCATAATTACAATGGTTGATATTCAGCTTAAGTTAAATATATAATACTAGCTAGATATTACTGGGAAAATTTGATAGTAATATCTTTCAGGAAAGTTTGTCAGATAGTTCTTTGCTAACATTATTGGCTTATTAGATTGGTCCTCTTAATTAAAGAACACCCTAGAACTTTTCTGACCTTCTCTTCTGTGTAATTTGCTTTGGGTGGAGCTGTTTGTTCTGAGGCTGAGTCAGAGGCTCTGCAAGATGTCTATCTGCTGCCTTAAAATAGTTTTTTTCCCTTCCATTTATGTGTCAGTATTGTTTTTTGTATGATAATGTGAGATGAATGCAGGATAATTTTGGCTTCTCTGGTTTGGTATAGAGAATTGTAGTTTATTTTTTATTATTGCTCCTATTGGTTCTGCCTTGTTTTGGATTCAGGACTGCTGTTCTACTGGTAGTACTACAGTATACAAAATCAATTTATTCTGAATTTAGTCTCTTAAAGGACATTTCCAAAACTTTTTGCAGAAATAAAATTTGCTTTCAATGTCATGGATCACAGGTGCAGTGGAATGTATCTTATCTAATCCCTTCTCATAAAGCATTCTGAAAGGGGAAGTAAATTGTTATTTTCACTGGAAGTCTAAAGTGGAAAGCAGTGAAATATGGTACATGTTGTGTAATTTAATAACAAGTATCTTGCAATGCTGAATTTGATTTGATTTAGAGATGACATACAAAAACAAGCTTGCCTTTGAGAAAACTTCAAGCTTATCTTTAGAACAGAGATTGTTATGAGAAATTATTGACTAATCCAGTAGTAGTGGTAGTTTCATGGACTAATACACTTTTTTTGTTTAAGGGTATTTGAAATGCACTCTTAAATATCTATTTGAAAAGCTAATGTATCCTCAGTATTATATCTTTCAAAACAAGATTGAGGATACATTAACTTTTCAAATAGATATTTATCCAATGCATTAAAAAACTTTAACAAACCAAGATAAGCAGTTGAAGAATCACTGTATAATAACAAAACAATAACAAAAATAATTTGTAGCTTTCACTAAAACCAGTACAATGGTGTATTCATGGAAGGACAGAGTGTTTTAAATGGTCTTAGCAAATGTCGTTAATTACCATGGGTTAGACATATTTACCAAGCAATTTACTGGAACTGGGCTTGTGCTTTGCTTTCTGTTATTTATTCCTATTGATTATATGTCACCAAGTCAGTGTCGACAGTGACCACATAGATAGATTTTCTCCAATGCAATCTATCCCTAATCTGGTATTTCGGGTCTTCCGGTGATTCATCCATGGCCACTGTAGCTTGGTTCATCCACATTGTTGCTGACCATCCTCTTCTTCTCTTTCCTTCCATCTTTCCCAGGATTACAGCCTTCTACAGAGAGTCAGGACTTTGTATATTGTGAGCAAAGCCTGGTCATTTGCGCATGAGAATTCTGGGTTGATCTGTTGAATAATCAATTTCTTTTCTTAGCTGCCCATGGTATTCTCAAGAGTCTTCTCCAACACCAAAGTTCAAAAGCATCAATACAATTTCTATCTTGCTTCTTAAAAGTTCAACTTTCTTTTCCACAGACTGTCCTTGGGAAAACCATTACTTGCATGATTCTGATCTTTGTAGGTAGACATATTACAGCATCTGAATATCTTTACCATGGCCTTCATTACTATCCTACCAAGTACTAGTCTGCAATTATTTCTTGACTGCTTGTTCCTTTCCTGTTGATCCTAAAAGTCAGAAGTTATCTACCACTTCAACATCTAATTGTCAGTTCTAAGTCTTAATTGTTGTACCTATTGTCATTATCTTGATTTCTTTATATTTAATTTTACTCCCATTTTTACACCATGCACTTTGATTTTTATATCCCAAAACTCATGTACTCTGATCTCTGGGTGACAGTGACTGTACTTATGAATATTAGTTATTTAGAATATGTTTCCCTATGTTGTACACGAACACGCACATAGTAACATAGTAAAAGCAAGCTAAGACCATCATCAAAAGGCAAAACAATACAACAGTGTAAAAGCGCAACAACGTTCTTAACAAATCTGGTAAGTCTTCTTCTAAATCATTTGTAAATATGTTGAATAATGCTGGGCCAAGTACAGAGAAAATTTTGGAAAAGTCCCACAGTTACTTCTTTTCAGAATGATGCAAAACATCTTCTGAGTGTGCTTATTTAGTTTGAAATCTGCTGTGTTGCTATCTTCTTCTCATTTATCCATTTGTCCACAAGGATATCATGAGAGAATTTATTAAATGCTTCAGTGAAATCAAGATATATGTCATTCACAGCATTCCCTTGGTCTACTAATGTACTACTTTGCTATAAAAAGATTTGCCATCCACCTTCTACCTAATTAGCTTTCCCAAATCTAACCCCTTAATTATTGGGTTTATATGTACGTATTGGAATGTCATGTTTGTTGAAGTCAGCATATAACTCTGTCCACAACATTTCTACAATCTGTGAGTGTAGTTACTAATTTAAAAAATGTAATTAATTTTACAATGAAATACTACTTCCTTATTTTCAAAATGCTTATGTATTAGTGATTTTATGATCTGTTTTTTGTTATCAGACTGACATCCCAAATCCACTACTGAAGTTTTAGTTTCAGAAAAAATAGTTCAGAATCTTATCACAAGGTTTCTTTATTAGTTAGGATGCACTCAGTCTTGCCAAGGAGAACTGAACTTATTCAAAGTCAGTAGATGTTCCCCATATTTCTTTCAAAGTTGGGCTAGAATCCTTTTAACCTGCACTTTTAGTAGTTCAGTGGAACACATACCATCTTTTCAGAAAATTCAAATTTAAAATAGTTGTTTGATTGTTTTTTTATCTGAATTCTGGTAGAGATAAGCAGTTGTTATCATGGAAATGTATGAAACACTTTCTAAACAAACAACTATTTCTCAATATTTGCATATCAGATTGGTGGATTATATAACATTTGAAGAGAATATGGATACATTTTCAATCATCTATTCTCCCCTGGCCTACATTACAGCCTTGGATTTAAAAGATGATATGTGCATATTAAATTTAGTAGATATTAGAAGCTACCAAGAACATAGATGATAGAATTATTTTTGCCTATACTTCTGTGATATGTATAATTTAATGTGTCAGTAATTTAAATATCTTTAAAAATGGTCCCTAAATGTCAGTTTTGTTGAATAAGTATTTAATTGGGTAAATGGAACAGAAGGCAGCAAGCATCTTTTCAGGGTGGATTTGATTTAAATAACAATTTAAATCATGATTTAAATCACTAGTAAAAAGGCTTGATTTAAATCAATTCGATTTAAATTATAATTTTTAAAGAGCAACTATCATCTCTGTCCCGCAGTGCCTTCTCTGACCCGCTATTGACTCACCAACAGTCCCATTCACTTTAATGGGACGGCTGGTGATGCGGCAGTGACACAACAAGGTGAGGGACGTGGCGGGCAGCAGGTGAGTGGATGCCCGCTAACAGGCGTTGCCATGATGGATCTGAAATGACAGGTGCTCTTTAAATGTAAGGACTCATTTTTGCTGGTAGTTAGAATCTTTAATATTATTTGCAAACAAAGTGAAGGTTTCCTATTTAGAATAATAAGCTGTCAGGTTAGTAAAACAACGATATCAGAACTGATGTTAGGTTAATAGGTTAATCACACATAGTTGGAAAACTACTCAAATTCTTTTATGTAATTAAAACACTTAGAGCCTGGTACAGATGCATTTCCCTTCAAACAATCATACAGTTTGTAATGTACATAGATTTGCAAAACAATGGGATAAAGGAATATTCCTGAACTTTATTTTATGATTTATCTCATGGTTACTGTGAAATTGTGTGAATGCATCAATACAGTGCATGTTATCTCAGCTTGCAGAGCTTGGATTCATTGAATGAGTTTACAAAAAATGTAAATATTGCAGAATATATGGCCTCATGCTACATAATTAAGCTCCATTTCATGCTGAATAAACTAAATTATTAATGTACCTTAAATAGAAAACTATATTTAGATAGATTTTTTTACTCCAAAAGCATTTTATTAAAATAAGTTTGAGAAAAATAAAAAAATCCAATTTAAATAAAAAAAATCTATTTAAATAAAAAAAAACCGATTTTTTATATATTTTTTAAAAAAAATCATCAATTATTATCCACCCTGCTTCTTTTTAATTAATAGGAATTTGAGTATATTGCTGTCTGCTATAATACAACCTCAAATATATGCTTTTGGAGTATACGTACTACAAAAGCATATATTTGAACTTGTATTATATATACATTTTATAAAAAGAAGCAGAACTTAGATAAGGTTAAAGAATTCTTAAACAGTTACAAAACTCACTTGTCTCCAGATTTCCAACTTCTCCAAAATATGAATAGTTCTGAAGAAAAAAGGATATATTTTCCAGAAATGCAGAACTATTGTAGGAAGTGTCTTTCTTTTTCGGCTTCTTTAATTAAGATGATGCTTGCTATATGCATTTTCTAAGGACTTCTATTACAAATTCAAAATCTGCTGTCAAGTTCATTGAGGTATCTCTTTAATTCATTAAATATTTTTGATTGAACATTGTAGTTCTGACATAAGTACAGTTTTTTTTAAAAATCAATTATTTGCAGATCAGTGCTATCTCAAGGAATCCTGGGCATCTGAATTTGCAGAGTGACAGATAGAAAAACCAAGAGTAAGAATGCATATGGGAAGGTTAAAGGGATTACAGATAAGCTGATGGGCCAAAATAGAACATGAGATATGAATCAAAGAAATATTGCTTTTCTAGCTAGAGACTGGTAATTTTTCAAACAAATGCAAAACCTACTTAGTCCAGAAATCCTTTGTTATGTGAAGGCATTCTGATTATAGAAGTATGAATCGGTCCAAGAGGTACTGATTCCAGTTTGGGCTATTTTTTTCTCTTCCTCTCTCTTTCTCTCTTTTACACTCTGTGTGTGCATGCATTCTTATATAGAATTATTATTGTTCCAAGTCCACTATAAGGCAAAAAAGATAGGCTTTCTTAAGTTGTTGTTGTTCAACCCATGGTTGCCATGCCACAGCAAAGCTAGGTAAGCCTTGCTTGTTCATTGCCCCTTTGCTCTGAGTTCCCAGAAGCAATGATCACAACCCATTGCAAGTGTAGATCCAGAATTTTGGAGGGCAGTTCTCGTTAGCATGTGATGCCTTGGGGCACTAGTCAGGTTCACTGTTGCTGGAAACTTGCCAAGTTGAGTTAACATTAGCCATTGTGTCAGTCTTCTTTCTGGAGTGTCCCTTATGGTCCAGCTTGCACATTTATGTGGTATTCAGTGCCTTCCCTTGCTAGGCAGGAATATTAAGATAATATATTTGTATGCTTTTACAAGCAGTGCAGTCAAGAAAGTTTATTATTAGTCACATAACTTGAATTGAGTGATCATAGAAATGCATACATCAATTATAGAAAAGCATTTCTGGCAAACACTTCAGTTGTGGTTTCTTTCATGCTATTGCTCTAATTTTTCTCCCAGATTAATGATTCTCAATTGAAATAATTCATCCAATTTGTTTTGTACAATTATTTCTGTGCTTCTTATGCCACCTTAATGTTTGAATCGAAGGAAGGGAGAAACAGCTCCTATGTCATTTTAGTTAGATATAAATGCATTATTTTTACTCCTCAGATGCGAGATAAGAATATAAACAAAATATAGTAATTATTTAATGTACATTTTCCATTCATGCTACTTCATAATGTGGGTTCTTGGTTTATCATTTAAATTTTGTTCAGAAAAATCCTTGTACAATAAAACATTTGCTACATCTTTTTATTACACTGTTTATTTAGTTTATATAGCATTTTTAAGACTTTGGTCACATTTGAATATTTTGCAAGGGTGAATTTGGAAGAAATAATTTGGGAGAGATGTAGTAGCAGGAACCTACTACCACCCGTCTGTTCAAACTGTTTCTTTCTAAATCAGTTTTCTTTGAAAGAGCATTTAAATTTTAGAGAAATTACAGTATATTTTTAAAACATAACCTGTATTAATTACCTTTTCTGTTTCTTAATAAATTAGATAAAATCTTAAGGTCAAAAACACACGAGTCTAGGAAATAATTATATAAATAAGCAGTCTTTTGTGGGAACTAAATTGTTTAGTTTGTATTTGCTTTTATTATAGCAAATTAAAATTTTCAATAGAAATTGTTTTTAAAAATACCTGAATCTTGAATAGCTGTAATGTTCATTTGGGGTTATTTCCTAATTACCTTTTCACTTACTCACTTTGAACACAGCTTGTCTTTTAGTAATTATTTTCTGTATTCTGCTGATTTCTGTATGCAGATCCCATTTGGAAGGAGTATAGATTAAATATACAGCATGCAATATGCAGCCATTAGGAATTAATTTGTGTTTTGTAAGCAAGCCTTTAATTTGTGAAGGATTCTAACAATTATTTGTAGACACATTTTATTAGCCTTTATTTATTTCATATATGCCTTGTTTTACAGGTCAGTCGCTAACAGACATACTGAGAACATATCTATTTAACGCTTGATAATTACTATCAATGAGAGAGGAAGTGTAATCTGGTGAGTTTTGGAGAGTGAGTGTTTTTTAAGATATTAAAATAAGCATGAAAGTGTACTGAATCAAGATCAGGGTGAAGATTGTAGAAAACAGGATAATTCCATTACAATTCTACTGTTTGCGATAACAAATAAATTATAATTTTAGAAGTTAAATAGTAGGTCTTCCTGTGATGCAGGTTGATTTCTATGACCCTAAACCTTGTATAGGTTTTCATGTGTCTTAAGTAAACCTGGGATACTTTACAGACTAAAATTAACTAATAAATATCTTTTGAGTACTGCTTACATACATCTTACTTGACCTTTAAGAAAAGTTAAATATGTGCGTGCCTTAGATCATATTTCATTAGTATCTTAATTTAATTGTGGATAAAATGAATAATAAAATTTCAAGATAGCTTCCAATTTTTATAATGTTACCATGTACGGACACTTTGTTCTTTCCAACTTGGAATTATGTAAATTTGAATTGATAAAGGACACTCTTCTTCGCTCTCCATATATTTTTCCTTGTGTGTTATGCATTAGAAGTAATTTCCTAGGAAGGTTTTTGGAGAAAGAGCTGTTTTAAGCAGATAAATTGCACAAATTTTGCTTTCTTTTCAGGGAACGGATATGAAGACCATCCTAATTTTTATGCAACTTTTTAGAATTTTAAATTTGTACATAAATTTTAAATGCATGCTTTCACATTTCCTCTAACGTGCTCCTGTTTTAATCTTTTTATTCTTCTCTTCTCCTTCTATCCAGCTCAGATGAGAACAGAATGTATTATACCATAGCTTATGCAAAGCCAATTCTGTTAATAGCTTTTCAAAGTGTTTTAATGTCTATTTATTTGAAACTGAACAGTTTTGCAGTGGAGAATGCTTCTATCATTTTTTTTACAAATGTTATTGTATAAATTATTTTTTTTTAAAAAAACCCAGTATCTGTCCTCTATGTATCCCAATAACATGCATATTGTTTAATTAGAATAATGATTAAATACTGATGTCAGTCTTGCAATGTAAGATGATTTCTCAGGTATCTTTTTTCTAATATATGGGGAAAATATTCTAATATAGCAAACAAAATATTTAGTACTATAATATAGATTATAGTAGCAGCCAGTTAGCTGACAAATGAATCTATTTTAGGTTGCTAAACTATACAATAGGAAGGATAAAATGGCAAACAACTTCCAAAATACCTTGCCAAGAAAACTGCAGGGACTAGTTGAGGAGTCAAAAACTGGCTCAAAGGAACAAATGTAAAAAATGATACCTATACAAACTATATAAGTTATTCTAGTTTCCTTACATCTTTGGAAATCATGTTTTTTTTAATGTTAAAATTCTTTGTTTATTTGTGACAGCTCAGACATGAGCAGTGCGAGTAACTCTCTGGCACGAGAGTTTTTGTCCGATGTCAGTCATCTTTGTAATGCAGTGGACCAAAGGGTGGAAGCCAGGGAGGAAGAGGAAGAGAAAACACACATAGCTGCCCTTGGACAATATCTTATCCAAGGTCGTGGATTCATTTTGCTTACTAAGCTTAATTCCATCATTGACCAGGTAAATGTTGTTTTCACATTTGTAAAAGTATGATGCATTTAGCTAGAACAATATCTATTTGAATGAAAGACTAATTAGGATCACTTTCATATTCTGGATCAGAATGACAGATGCATTTGCCAATCAGCTGACTGGTGGTGGTGTATGGTTCACACAAAAGCCTTCTATTAGGCCAATGTTATAAGATGGGAGCCAGTGCTGTAGCTTTTAGCCATTGTACTAATAATGTAGGATATGGTGGGGTTTTTTTGCCACATGAAGTAATCAGATATGAATGACTTGAAAGACAGGATTTCATACCAGCCAGTTCGCTCATAGGTTAACAAAATTTGGTAATTTTTTCAGAGGATTCATAATATATTGAATCATAAATGAAGTAAATAAGGAGGTTTAAATATTTTGTTATTTAAAAATAAACCAGAGTTGCAATTTGTCAAGTTAATCTGCCATGGAAATGCAGCCAATACAAATTTAATAGCCTGATTAAGCCATTACTGTCTTAGACAATATTACTTCTATTTTTTACTGTTTTATTTTTGTGGCTATACAATATTTTTTGCATCTGTATGTTTACCTGGGTGTTGTCACACTAATGGTCTTCTTTTCCAAACTTGTCTTTTCATTTATCATTTTAATGTCAATATTAAACAGTATTTGGAGACAAGGCAAGAACCCATTATACTCCTAGTATTTTCTGGAATCAGTCAAGCTAGTAAAAAAGAAAAATCTACCCTGGAGCCAACTTATCCAGAGATCAAAGAAAAACCTGATTAAAATTTATGTAGGCCTTGGTATCATCTAAAAATAACTGATAAAAATGGTCAGGGTATCTGTTGCCTCACCTGGATTAAATAGAAAGGTAAAGCAGGGCACCCCCCAAGTTACTCATGTACAGGTTAAAAAGAGTGTGTAATAAAACTGAATTCTGTGAAGCAATTGCCATAGAAAAATACAGTAGTCTGAAAATGGGAAGGAGGAGTAGAAGTGTTATGAAACAGTACTCCAACCTTCTGCCAGCTGTTCTAAAATGTTATTGTGAATTTAGCTGTGTTGAAACATAAGAGGAAGTCTGAGGAACGCACCGATTATGTAAGGCATTTTTAGTCTTAAAACTAAACCTTAAGTTAAATGGAAAGAAATAGAGAAAATTTTGAGAAATGGAAGAAAGAACATTTCTCAGGATAGAGCTCTATTGAATTATAGGTGGTCCTCAATTTATGATTGGTCGCTTAGTGACTGCTTGACCTGAAAAAAGGGACCGATGAGGCTCCATTACAGTCATTACTTTGAGGATTACCTGTAATTTTTTTCACTTCAGGTTAAATGGTTAAAATGTTAAGACAGAATCCTGTAAATTGGTATTAGAAGCTTTGAAAAAAGTAAAAACAATAAACTTTTAATCCAGGTTTGATTATGAATGTGTGGTAAATTATACTTTCTGAATTATCATAAAATATGCACTTTTGTTTCTTTAATAGGAGCTTACCTGTCGAGAAGACCTTCTTACTCTCCTCCTATCACTTCTGCCACTAGTATGGAAAATACCTGTGGACAAAGAAAAGGCCATAGGTAAGTTCTCTGTAATTCTGATGCATGAATTTAAAATATATTTTAAGTACATTTTTCACAGATTAATGAACATCTAAAATTTCTGTACATATAACTATATAAAAGCAAGGTTGTTTAATACATAGAGCTTTTATGATTGTATTCTGCTACATCTCTCAATCATCTTATAAAGTACTTTTTAAAATGTTTTGTAAATATTCATGACAACTTGGAAAAACGAAGACTCATACATTGTAGATAGGGTACTGAGCTGAGTTGTGTCTGAAATTAAGCTGAGATTTTTTTTAGCTTTGATTTAAAGAGTTCATATACAAAATTTATTATCAGTTTTTATGTTCAAGGGCTAAACTTACAGGTGAAATTTTTGTACTGTTTCAGCTAGTTTCTTTAAATTATTTCTTCAAAACAAAGTATAGCACTTCATATTTAAAAACTATATAGTTCTTATCAGTGCTTTTTTTTCTAAAAAAAAAAAAAGGTGCCGGAACTCATGCATGTCATACAACCCGCCTTGCCTACCCTACAAGGTTCCATCCAAAAAAGGTGCCGGAACTCCATTCTGGGTGTTCTATGAGAAAAAAAGCCCTGGTTCTTATTATATGTAACCAAAAATAAAAAAGAAAATGAATTTGGGTCAGGACCCATTTGAATTGACTAAATACATTATATTTATCACAAGGTGAATCTTAATAACATTCATTTAGATCATGTCAAAAGTTTTAGGTGCATATATTACACAATTAGGTCTTGTCCTCTGCATAGCTTTCAGTCCTTAAAGATCTTATGAGTGATAGGTTGGTAAGTGATAAGTTTGCTTCTAGATTTGTATGATGATAACATTTGTATCTCAAGCTATGAGATTCTAGTATCAGCTGAAATAATCTTCCTGTTTTCCAACAGATTTTAATCTGCCCTTCTCTGTTGAAATATGTTTGACCAAAGAGACAACCCTAAGTTCTCTGAAACTTACTCAGGAAAAACAAAATATAGGAGAAAATGTTCACCTGTCTGCTCAGGCTTCTGGAAAACTAAATACTTCTTGGAAGAACAGACGCCAGCGCAAAACTACTCATCGATATTCGGTGAGGGATGCAAGGAAATCCCAAATCTCCACCTCTGATTCAGAAGGCAATTCAGATGAGAAGACTAGCACCATGATAAGGCACAGGAGACCACAGCTTCTGCAGCCTTTTCTAGCAAACCAGTCTAAAGAGCAATCTGTAACAAGTGGATGCAATTTTATAGAATCTGAAATGGTCCAAAGCTGTAATTATGGAAGGGAGAATACAAACTCCCAACAGTCCATTCCACTTCAAGAAAGTATTGTTCAGGCTTCAGATGTGTCAGTTACATCATCTGCCAGTTGTCTAGACAACTCTCCCTTTGATTTGTGCCACGTTTTGCTGTCTTTGCTAGAAAAAATATGTAAGTTTGATATTGCATTGAACCACAAGTCTGCATTGGCAGCCAGTGTGATAGGCACGCTAACGGAATTCTTACCTAAACTTGGAGATTGTTATAATATAAATAGTGCTGCTGAAAATGAAGCTGTTTCATCAAGCTGGACAGGAGAACCAGTTGCTCTGGTTCAGAGAATGCTCTTTAGGACAGTGCTGCACCTTATGGCAATGGATGTTAATAATGCTGAGACCATGCCTGGCAATTTGAGAAAAAATCTTACTGATTTACTTAAAGCAGCCTTGAAAGTGAAATGCATTCTAGATACACTATTTAATCCTTTTGCTTCAAGATCACAAGGAACTTTACAAAACATAATACAAGTTAACCTTTTCTCACAGAATCGCCACAGATTCCTTCTTTTGCCCGAGTTCATAGAAGGAGTTCTGCAAATTCTAATCTGCTGTCTTCAGAGTGCAGCCTCTAATCCAATTTATTTTAGCCAAGCCATGGATCTGGTTCACGAATTCATTCAGCAGCAGGGTTTCAAACTGTTTGAAACCACAGCAATCCAGATGGAAGGATTATGTGCAAGGGACACAGAGGTCAACACAGAAGCATCAGAGTGTCTCAAAGCCCTCATCAACAGCATTATGAAAATAATCAGCACTATCAAAAAGGTAAAATCGGAACAACTTCATCAGTCTGTGTGTACAAGAAAACGGCACAGACGATGTGAGTATTCCCACTTCATGCATCACCACAGAGATCTCTCAGGATTGCCTGTTTCTACTTTTAAAAATCAAGCTTCTAAGAGTCCTTTTGAAGAAACAGCTGATGGGGAAGTTCATTATCCTGACCGGTGTTGCTGCATTGCCGTTTGTGCTCATCAGTGTCTGAGGTTGCTGCAGAAACTTTCTCTGAACAGTACGTGTTTTCAGATCTTAACTGGAATTCATAATGTAGGCATATGTTGTTGCATGGATCCTAAATCAGTAATTAGCCCTTTGCTTCATTCCTTCAGATCACAAACATTCAAGAATTTTCAACCACATATATTAAGCATCCTTAATAAGTTTATTTTAGATCAACTTGGAGGATTGCAAATTTCCCAGAAAGTGACGCACGCCTCTTGCAACATCTGTAGCATTGACTGTGATCAACTTGCAGAACTTGATGACTTCCTACATGGGAATGCTACTGAAGTATCAGCGTCAAGTTCATCAGCTCCATGCAGGTTTCAAGGAATTTTGCCTAGCAGAGGATCTGAAAATATGTTTCTGAAATGGGATGCCTTGGAGGCATATCAGAGCCTTGTTTTTGAGGACGATGACAAACTGCGTTGCATGCAGATTGCTAGTCATATTTGTAGTTTGATCCAAAAAGGCAATGAGATTATTCAGTGGAAACTGTACAATTATATATTCAACCCAGTGCTCCAGAGAGGTGTTGAGTTGACTCATTACTTCCAACAAACTGATGCAACTACTGCTTTTAGTCAAACAAGTGGCTATCAAAAAAGGTGTTTGCCTCAGGAAGTCCTTCAGATCTATTTACAGACTCTACCGCTACTGTTTAAATCGAGGTTTGTTCATTTTGTTCATTGGGGAGGAACAAATATATTTGGGCAGTTTCTTCCATACCTCTTCTTGGCATAATAAAATTGGAAGCTAAAAATGTCACTAGTGATAGTAAATGTAGATGATGGGTAAAGTCATAAACTCCTACAGCTCCCATTTTAAATTGGCCTTGGATTAAACTTCTTATGATCCTACTGAGTTAAGGGAGTTATATTGGCGTAGTATTTACAAGTTTATATTCCGTACTAGATTTACATAAATGCCCAATTTTGGAATTTATTTCTACACTAAATCTATATGAGGCCACATTTATTTTCTTCTCCTCTCTTGACAATAGGTCTTGCATCTTTAAAGATAAATAAGCACATATATTTCCAGATGGTTAAGGTCCTATCAAAAAAACCCCTCCTGAATGCTATGAAAACTATTGCTTGATAGAAAAATCAGCTCCTGTATTTAAAATATATATATAAGCACATATTCCATAATTCCCACAGTGTATGTTCAAGACCAAAGTCTAGTATTCCGATAAAAGCTTGTATGTTACTATGCTTATTGCATCCCACTTCTCAATTGCTTTCTTCATTTGTTATTAAAAATGTAGCAATTAGTTACTGAAGCTGTACTTTGAAATATGAATAGCACGGCACAGCATAGCATAGCATAGCTTAGCAGCATAGCACATGCTTTGGATTAGAAGATCCAAATTCAGTCCTTGTCATCTCCAGGATTGGGAAAGCTGCTGATTGAATCCTCCTCCTCCTCTTCCCACTAGCTCAGGGGTCCCCAACCCCAGTCTGTGGACCAGTACCGGGCCACGGCATGCCAGCAACCGGTCCGCACAAACAAGCAAAGCCCATCTGCGAGATGCAGGCAGCACACAAAACCACGCACCCTCTGGTCTGTGGAAAAACCTCTCTCCATGGAACCGGCCCCTGGTGCCAGAAGGTTGGGGACTTCTGCACTAGCTTATCCTGTGCTAGCTATAAGAAATGAAAAAATGTAAAGGAATTTAGAAGTTTAGAGTTAATAAGCCCTCCCTCCATGATATATCATTATAGTAAATTATTTCTCTTTCTTTTTCATTTAGTTGATAACAATTTAAAATATATTTTTCTCCACAGAATAATACAAGAATTATTTTTAAGCTGTAATGGAATAAATCAAATAATTGAATTAAATTACTTGGACAGTGTGAGAGCATACTCACTGAAAGTATTTGAAACGTTAATATTGTCCCTTGGAGATCAGCAGACAGATCAATTGATGCCAAATGTGGATGGTTTGGACAATGAAGAAAAAGTGCCTGCCTTAGACTTGGATGTTTCAGTTCATAGACGGCAAATGGTTTCCGATGTGCCTCAGAGCCTAAGTAAATTTTATGCTGGGCTCAAAGAAGTCAATCCGAAAAAGAAGAGATCAGTCAGTCAAGATGTTCACCTCAACATGATAAACATATTTCTCTGTGTTACGTTTTTATGCGTAAGTAAGGAAGCAGAGGCTGATCGAGATTCAACCAATGATTCTGAAGATACTTCAGGTTATGATAGTACCGCTAGTGAACCTTTCAGCCATAAGCTTCCATGTCTATCATTTGAAAGTTTGACTTTACCTTCCTTGGAACATATACACAGGGCAGCAGATACTTGGTCAATGTGTCGTTCGATCTATTTGTGTAATGCACTATTCCAAAGACAATTCCATAGACTTGGTGGTTTTGAAGTATGTCACAGATTAATAGCCATGATTATTGAGAAGCTTGGTGTGAAAGATGAAAAGGAAGAAGGCACTGAATTTCTTTTCAAAAATTGCTCATCGCAATTGATAATGAACAATGGGAAAGGGCAGTCGGACAATAATACTGATGAAAATCTTGGCAATGTAGGTCAACAGAAATTGATCTCTTATCAGCATTCAGAGGCAGAGCAAGCTTCGACTGATGGCACTGCAGAATCAAAACATGTCTTAATGCAAGAAAATGACTGGTCGCTGCAAGGTATAAGACTTTTGGAAGCTCTGCTGGCAATTTGTTTACACAGTGCAAATAACTTCCAGCAAAAGGCTGAAATGGAGTCTCTTCAGGTATTGTGCCATTAAAACCTCATGAAATATTGATATTGCAGGTTCTAATTGACAGATGCCTTAGAAAGTGGATCAAAAAAGTCAGTTTGGCATGTTGAAATAAGTATCTCATGATAGGCAGAATTTTTAATGAAGTTTACAAATGTATCAGTTGACAGAATGGCATTTTTCAACAACAACAACAACAAAAAAGTCCATGCCATCCATCATGCTGTGAGTTATCCATATTCTTTAGCAGCTTGGGGGAGGAGGGGGTTGGGTGTAGGGCAAAGATAAAACCAAGGGGAAGTCCTGTGTGAATAATAAGTAATTTGGGTGAGCCCATTGCAAGAATATAATTGCAAATGAACAGCTTAGAACCAATATTTAAAAGGGAGCGTAATTCCGTTTAATAAGGTAATTCTGAGGAGAAAGAAAATAATAATACAATGAGGACTAATACAAATAACTGCATAGAAAATGGATAGAAATGCGTTTTCATAAAGAGAACAAAATAAAAGCTGCCAAGGGATAATCAGCATGAATTCTTATTCTCAGTGTACTTTTCAATTTCTGATGTAGAAATTGTAGTATCCTTTACCCAAAAGTAATGCATTATTGTTTTTACTAACTTAGTTTGTAGGGTTTTTTTTTAGATTAAACCATGTATATCATATTAGAATGCAACAATTTAGTTGGAAATAATTGCAATAGGAGCACAGCATACAAAAAAAAAGCCCCTTGACAAATGATTGTTGGTTCTTGTTTTCAGCAACAGTTTAGAATACAAATGAGAGAAGAAACTGTAGTTGGTTTTGATAGCATTTCCATAGATTAAAAGTGAATATTTGTGCTTTAATTTAGAACATTTATGTGGAAGACATATTACTTGAAATGAAGGAACAGCTTACTAAAGCTAGAGTAATGGAAACGGAGTTGGTGAAGCCTTTATTTGATTCTTTGCTTCGAGTTGCATTGGGAACATATTTTACTGATCTGGATCGTTCAGAAGAAAAGAAAGAAAAGGTATAACTGGCTCAAATTACTTGTTTCTTATTGTTTGCCTACTTGTCCCAGATCCTGCAGTTATTAGGTTGCTCTTAGGCATCTTGGCATCCTTTTGAAATAAGTAGCATACTCATTGTAGCTGAGCTATTATTGTGGTAACTATGAGTAACTTCCAAGATTTCTGCAACAATTTGATTCCTCTTTCATGTTCTTTTTAAATTCAGTCTCATTTTTTAGAAGTTTTGTAAATAGCTGGACCAGAATACTGGACTAGATAGAATTTTTAGTCTGATCTAGCATGTTTTTTTGTTAACTCTGCAAAACAACTGGGCAAGCTAGGATGCATGGTGAACTAAAAGACAGTAAGCCAGAATGTGAATGCGAATTTCAAAAAACAAGATATCAAACTTACTAGTCTAAATGCTGCCTTCCCATTTATTTGTTCGCCCTAGCATGAATTCCCCTGTATTTCTGTTTTGTCTGCTACATCCTGCATACATTTAATCTAAGATATTAAGGAGTTTAGGTGCCTAACTGGAAGTGGGGTTTAGTATATTTAGCCAGATATTTTCTATCCTATTTTACCTGTCAGTATTTCAGCATAGTTCTCAGTGCAATGAAACCTAGAATCTATGAAAATACATTGTAGTCTAATTTCTAATTGCATATTTTAAACATCTGTAATATGCATTCCAGATCCATCAGTCTGAACAGGAGCCTGTGTCTCGACCTGATGATATATCTGAAGAAGCTGATGAATCACAATGCTATTGTTTTAAATTTTTTGCTGAAGAAAAAGGCTATGATGCCGATAGCGAAAGTAATTCAGATGAAAATGAAAGCAAGGATGAAGGCAAGTACTTGAGCTCAGAATTTTATTTTTTTTAAAAAAATCCCTTTTGCACTGAAATAGCAAATTGTAGAGTATTTTTCCCCCCCACAGTTGATGATCCTAAGCCCCTGTTTTAAAACTCACCATATTTTTTTCTTCTAGTTTATCATTATAGTTTGCTGTTTGAATCATAAATTGAAGGGAATATAATGACACCTATACCAGGGTCCTGGAAAGTTCTGTAATAGCTTTACTATTAGAAAACAGAAGCAGCTACATTATTTTTTCTATTCTTCTTTGCTTCATAATTTTGTCCCTCAAGAATACTACTTGAGTTTTTATTTTTTGTTTATGGGAGCTACATTCTATAAACCTTATGTGATGTTTTGTATTACACTGCAACCCTTTATAAAATGTCACTTTGTAGAATATTTTTTTTAAATAGTCATACAGCATTTGTAAGTAACATTATTAATGAAGATGTAAAGGAATTAAAAGCCTTCAAAATAGCCAGGGCATTATCGTTCAATGTGCAATGTCTATATATGCTAAGACATGCACTGAATATGAGTGTATATGATTTACCTTTACATTTCAATGAGAGTATGTTACAAGTTTATCTAGGACTTTGGACTGTGTAGAATATTTGATTTCTAGTAATCCATCCTATTGCAATGAACATCATTGTTGGGTAATAGAATAAGACTCACAAAAAAAGATGGGTAGGGCAAACAGTTTCTGAATAATGGAATTTCCATATATAATTGAGTGTCTTTTTTTACAGGAACAGATACTAAAAGGGAGCAAGGATGTTTTGGCTACTGCAGTGTTCCTAGTGATCTTGCTGAAAATATTACTCAAGGAGAATTGATATATCCTGAACTATGTATGCTGGAATTACATTTACTTTCTGTTGGCAGTCCAAGCCTAGATGTCCTCACTCATGTTTTCCACAGCTTCTTGAAAGTAGTCAGGTTGAAGGAAAAAAATGCAACATTACTAATGCAACAGGTATATCCTTGTAGCTGGGTTCACACAACATACTAGGTACAGACAGTTTGACAAAATTCATCTGTCCCAATCAAAGAAACCAACTTTACAAAAACTATTTGCCCAAAGAAAGATTGTAATGGCTTAAAATTATGTCCTAGTTCACACAGCATGCTACAATGCAAAATTGGGGAATTTGTGTTTGAAATTCAGCATTGCTGCCATAACTTGCATCTATTTTCCCTAGACAAACTGACTGTTGGCTTGTCCAAGCAAAATGAGAAGGAAAACTTTTGGTGTGGTTTGGCAAAGCTCTGGCTTTATTCTCTACTTTGTTTGAATAAGCCAGCTGCCAAGTAAGTTCTGATTTTATGTTTTTAGCCTTCATGACTTGGACAGCCAAAACTGAATCACGGTCACGGTTGCTCCCATTTTGCTTGGCTTGTCCAAATCATTCCAAAATAGTAGAATTAAAAGTAAGAGTGGCCATCTCAACCATTAACAGATTCGATCTCTTTTGATCAATTTAATGGTGTTATGCCAACCCAGCCAATGAATTAATCTAGCATCTAGCATAAGTCTTGGTTCATTTGAGGACATAATTAAAAATATTATTGCTGAAGAGCTTGATGCACAATACTTTAGAGACTGGCACTAGGTTGCTCATGCTGTAAGAGTTGATGCAGAACTTATTCTCTGCATTGATGGGAACAAGAAAAATGACCTTTCAGCAATCATATTTAAGCTGAAAAAATTTTCTGCCTTGGAATATCAGGCCATGGTTTTCACTGACTGACTTTCTATTTGCAAAAGACATTCACTTCACAGGGAGTTTAAATTTTAGTTGAGATTTTGTTTTCTGCTGTATCTCCTGTTTTATCAAATTATGTGGATTTTTTGTTTATTACTTTATACATGATTTTAATTATGGGCTATTATGTTAAGCAGTGAAGATGGCTGGAATAAAAGATGATCGATATATTGCATTTACATTAATATTTCTGTATGTTCATGAATTGCTTGGACAGGAGGGGCAAGAGAGGTATTCCTACAAAGCATAGAAAAAAGAGAAACCAATTGACAATTTGAGAAACTTTTAGCCTCTCAACCAGAGGAAACCTTCAAGGAATCCTTATCCTAATATTCCCATATATCTTGCAATTGTCATCTTCTGCTTTAGGAGAATTACCGTATTTTCCGGCGTATAAGATGACTTTCTAAACCCTGAAAATCTTCTCAAAAGTCGGGGGTCGTCTTATACGCCCAGTTGTCTTATACGCCAGAAAATACGGGTATTCTATTTTATTCCTTTACACATGTGGTTTGGCATATTACTCATCAAGTTTTCTCTTCCCCCCCTCTCTCTCTCGCTCAAACTCTGTATTTTAACTGGAAAAGTTGGGGGTCGTCTTATACGCCCAGTCATCTTATACGCCGGAAAATATGGTATTAGTGAATATGTTCCTATGACAAGGAAGGAATGTGCTAATTAAAGCATTCTAGGAATGTTTTGTTTCTGGAAGTGAGTCTTCTGGAACACTAAGTAATTCATTGTGTTCTAAATGTGTTCATAATGTTACAACCATTGGGTTCCGGATCACAGATAACTCTTTTTGATAGAGGGTTCGCTTCCAAAATAGAGAAACCATCTCTTCTGAAATCAGGCTGTTCCAGAAGTGAAATATTCCATCAAACAGTGGAATGTCATTCAACTACCAGGTTAATATTCGGTTTCAAATTCCTCCTCCTGCTAACTAGAAATGATTGCCACTCCTAGTTTTAATGTCACACCTGGCCTTAGGTAGGACTTAAAGCACATTTAAAGGACTTTGTTGGATAAGGAGTCAGATGACAGTGTGCATTTTCCTATTGTTCATTTGGATGGCTTTAGTATATTGGGTAAACGAAGTCACTGCATATTTATGGAGATTCTCAGTCATCTTGGTCATGGTTTTCCAAAGGTGCTTTTTCAAAACATCTTCAAGAAAAAACAAAGTCCAGTTGCCTTTTGAAAAAGCCCCTTTAGGAGGTCACTGTATTCTGATATCAGCAGTCATTAAACCAATGTCCAAGCTTATCTCATGTCTATTCATATACCCGTCAACCTTACATTAAATAGAGACACTGACATTCTTAATAGGCATGGAAACAAAAGATTGGGAATAAATGTGGGAATAACGGATGAGACCATTTTGCTATGAAAGCACTGTGTTGATGGATAATTTAGAATTTAGAGAAGAGGTTGAACAAGAGCAAATTATTTCACATGTTAGACATATGTATATGTCTAGACTACAGTCTGTGCATCTTATAACTTGGCAATGAGCTTGATAATGTGAAAACATAATTATGAACTTGAGGAAACAGGGCAATACCAAGGGTTTAGTTAAAATTATATTGGAACATTGGGGCTGGATTATTACTCATTTAGCTATAAAATATTGCTGGACAGTACATCCCCATTACTGCTGGATATTTTGTTAATTCATGATGAGTGTTCTTTATATATTTTTTTTCCGGTTCTTTTATAGGGAGCTGTAAAGAGCCTTTTGGGAGGATTCCTCCATGTATTGACACAAACAGATTCCTGTTTTCATGGTGAGCTGTAAATAAAAATGGACATTTCCTTTTGATTTGCTTTAACATTGGCAGATACTCTTATGATACAAATGAATAGATCTGCATTTTGAAATGCTAGATGTTCCTGCTCATATGTATTTTCACAGTATATGGTTTTAATATGAGCACAGTCTAGCAAAGCTAAGCAATTTATTGGTTTATGTGGGAGAACATTACAGTAATGAGGTAAATTCCTAATGAAATACTGAGATTTAAATGTGCTTTGTCCTATTGGATTATATACGGCTTTTGTCTGTAAATGAGCATTTAACGTCATATTTGCCCCAGGGGAATGATTACATTGGGTGTGAAAGAAGTTATTACTCCATTCGTAAGCTACCTGTTCAAACACTCTCCGTTCTGTTTCGTATTCAAATGGGTTTCAGAAGAGAACCAGTTTTAATCTTCAGTTTTAAGAAAGATTTATAGCCATGAGAGGGCAATCATCCCTCTTAAGTAATAGCCTCTATTAGGTTAGATACCGAATCAATAAGATTCTGTATTGATTTTTTTGGGGGGGGTTTGATGAATCTTTTCAGATAAATAGGTAGAAATTTAAAAACTCATTATAAGGACAATGAAATAAATGACATTAATTCAAGAAAATTGATTTTAGTATATATTGTCTTCATAATATATTATTTACTGTATAATCATGTGACTTCAGTTGCCTGTCTTGATTGGGAAATTACATTTTGTATAGATTATTTTACTTATTCTCTGGAAACTTGATTTTGCTTTCACTTCTTATTTTACATAGTTTCTGTAGACTATAGGTATGAAGGCAGGCTGGCTTTCCTCACAATGTTGTTTAAGACAGAATGTCTAATATCTTCCGGTGGGGGGAGGGAGGAAATCTCCTTATAATAAGTGATTGAGCTGTATCGCAATCTATATCACATTTGAGGTGAAAACTAATATCACTCATATTGTTCCACAAGCAAAAGATCCTGAATATAATATATAGTATTATTTGTAGCTATTGCAAGCTATTGCTTTGCCCTTCTTATTACTAATGTAACCCGAAGGATTTAAAATACACTTGCCCTTTCTTGTGCATATCATCATCAGTATGACACCACATTTGTTTACATTTGTACATTGCTATTAGGTGGGGGAAAAAACTTCTAGAGCAGGAAGTCTTTGTGCTGGTGCTTACACACCAGAAATTGTAGCAGTGAACAAACAGCAGATGGATACGAAGCAAGATACCTGTTCCTAATCACAAATCTATGTAGGTTTTTCCCCCCAGTTATTTCCTCTGATGTAAGAAAAAAATATCCAACAATGTAGGGATTGTGCTGGGACAAATAAGAAAAGTTCTAGAAACCATATTGAGTAGTTTATTAGATTAAATTTGTTGGATTGCATCCTATTTTTAACAGATTTAACAGAATGTAGTACAATATGAAATAATTTTAAAACCATGTTTCTGCTTTTCAGAATGTCAGAAAATATTAGTGGATCTTCTGGTTTCTCTGATGAGCTCAAGCATATCTTCAGAAGAGCTCACACTTCTTCTAAGGATCTTTTTAGAAAAAACACCTGCTATGGTAAGATTTTAATAGTAAAGCAAAGTACTTTGAATTGAAGTTAATTATTGATTTAATATTTGTGTTTTATTACTGAGATTGTCAAATTAGCATGTTATCCTGTAACTTGGGGGTCTCCAACCCCCCCTCCCCAGGTCATAGCCCGGTGCCAGGCTGCTGTCTGTTTGGAACCGGATCACGCAGCAGTGGGCGAGCACGTGGTGCGTGCGCAGTTCCACTTGCACAGAAGCAGTATGCTTGCATGCACAGCTCCATTTGTGCAAGCAGCACGCTTGCATGCTCAGCTCCATTGTGCGTGCCCCCCCTTGCACACGCACACCTGCTGCTCGCACCAAACCACCCCCTTTTCTCCTCCCCCCATCAACTCACCAAGCCAGAATGGTTGGGGACCACTGCTGTAACTGAAATGTAATAACAGTTGGTATAGATTTGGGCAATATTTTTTGTTAGAAATTTAGGGAAAAGTAGCCAGGGAAATAATTTGATGGCTTGAAAATAGTGCTGTTTTAAGGTTATTATTATAATTTATGTTTGTGGTTGTTTCTTCATCATAGAGTGGAAATAACATTCCTGGTTAAAAAATAGTTTCAACAATATAAATTTCAGAGATAAGATTATGCCCTAAAGAGCCCCATACACTGTATAAACCTAGAGGTTGTGCGTTGATGGAGGGATTTTTGGTGGTGATGAGAGTTTGGGTGGATGGGTAGATAGCAATGATGGGAAGATAGCACAAACCATCCATTCACTGGACAGCAAACTGATGAGCTCACTTCTTACCATACTTTCTAGATTTCCAGGATATCCTCTGTTTATCCTGTCCTGCTTTTCTACTGGGCAGGACAGTCCATATAGAGTTTATATGACAATATTCGTCTATTGCAGTGGTTCTCAATCTTTTCTTCACCACTGACTCCCTTTAAATACCTTTTGTGGCCACAGGCCATAGCCACGCACCACCAAGACATAACTCAAGATTTAAATCATAACATTTCTTCAAGCGTTCATGGACCCCCTGTGACAACACCACGGCCTCCCACTGGTCCACGGACCAAAGGTTGAGATTCACTGATCTTTTGTTTCATTTTTTTCAGAATGCCTCTGTATTCTGTCTGAAGTTTAGAAGCTCTGCTAGAAATCCATTATGCTTAAGGGTGGTGCTTAATTTTGGGCAGGACAGTCTGTACAGCATTTATATAGCCAAATTAATCTGACATTTATTTTCTCAGAATGCCTCTGTATTCTATCTGATCCTAAGAAGCTCTGCTAGAAGTAGATTACGCCTGAGGGTGGTGCTTAATTTTGTAGTATGCATCTATTAATTTAATTTGTTTTAAAATACTTTTTAGAAAGTGAGCAGGAGCTATCAGCAGGCACATTGACACTCATAAATGTTGCAATAGGGAGCCAAATTATGTGGTATAATGACCATTTGTTAATCATTTTGTTCTTTTTTTTTAGGGCATCCTCCTTAAAGGAATCCTAAAGATTTTGGAGGCAAATACTAGGATGAGGCCTTTACAACATATCGTATTTCCTTTGCACCAAATTCCAAGTTTAGGAAGCAGCCCTTGCCAAAAATCAGCCCCTACACTCAGCAGCAAAACTGTAGCATTACTAAGGCGAGCAAAATTAGTCCAGTCAAAGAAAGAACCAGAGGGCGAGAGTTTGCCACACTGTCTTCTCTCTCCATGGCATGTGGCTCCAATCCATTTACCTCTGGTGGGACAAAATTGCTGGCCGCATATGTCTGAAGGATTCAGTGTCTCATTGTGGTTTAGCGCTGAATGTGTTCACAGAGCAGGCAGTTCCTTGGAGAAAGGCAAAAGAATGAAAAGGAGGAGCAAGTCACTAATTTCACATGATAATAGTTTCGACGAAGCAGGTAAGTCACATATGTAATGCTGTGGCAATTACTTAAAATATTTATATGACTGTTCCTCTAAGTCAGGGGTGTCAAACTGCCGGCCTGCAGGCCGAACGCATCATCTGGAAGTCAAGCCCACCCCATTGCCAGCAATGGCGAAACAGTCCAGATATATCTCGCGACGTCACGTGACGTCGCGAGTTTGATATGTCTGCTCTAAGTGATGAAGAGAATTAAATGTTAAAACAACTGCAAACTGCAAAAAACACAACATGTACTAAAAGAAATAGCATCCAAATATGAAAAAAATTCAAAACAATGCCAAGTACCTATACCTTCCATGCTTCCCGACTTCATCCTTGGGCAGACAGTAAAATCTTAAGCACCTTCTGGAAGGCCAGCAGGCTTGGTGTCAGTCCCTTCTCAGGTGGTGAGGTGTTTCAAAGGGCAGGTATCATACAAAAGGGCACATTTACTGGGTCCCACACAATGACGGGCATTTGCTTAATTTTATATATTGCTTATTAATTTTGATGAGATCTGGGATTAAATTCTGTTACTTAATATTAGCTTTGGGGAAGGCTTGTATTTTGGTGGGGTTGGTGCCGTTTTATCAGTTTTTTTATATATTTGTATTTAGTGCTATAAAGATTTAAATTATTGGTACAGAAAACAAAACACTGCATTTTTGCTTGAAACATGTTAATCATAGTTTTAAATTCATACTTTTAATATTCTCAGATTAGTGACATTTGATCTGCATGTTCTTTAAATTTGATATATTTTTTCTAAATCAATTTGGATGAGAATATAGGAGCATATTCATCTTGCTTTAGAGGCATTCCCATTTTTCTTTTAATTGGCTCCCACATTAGCAACATTTATATATGCTTTTAATCCTTAGTAAAAAAAACACTGCAACAATTTCATTCTTTGTTAATTATACAATTGTTAGTTATACAGCTATTCTAAACATGGCTTAATTTGTTCCAAATTATGAGAACTACAAAATGAAATGCTCCTGTGTATAATACTTGATACCAAATACTATATTCTTCTCTTTTGTGGAATAATATTCTGATTAATGATATGCTTGGTTTTATAACTGTTATGTGTTATAGAAGAAAGCAAACCTGGATTTGATTACCTCAATTTGGGAGACAAACTTCTTGAAGATGGCTGCCTTCATATATTTTCACTGGGCTCCAAAGCATTGATGATACAAGTCTGGGCTAATGTGAACTCGGGAGCTTTCACATTTCGGTACATTATCTTGTTTTAGAGATCAAAAAATGAATTTGAACAGATTATTTATTTATTTATTTATTTGTTTTGATTTATATCCCGCCCTTCTCCCAACGGGACTCAGGGCGGCTCACAACATATTTAAAAACATAGACATGTTTACAACCCCCACCAGATAAAACCAAATTAAACCAATATTTAAAGTTGTGCAGTTAAAATTATTCTTAAAAAACACAGTTTAAAATCCTCCCTAGGCCAGGCCCGCTTGCGGGTGCGGCGGAAAGTAAGGAGATCCGGAATCATCCGGATCTCGGGGGGTAGTTCGTTCCAGAGGGTGGGGGCACCCACAGAGAAGGCCCTCCCCCTGGGGGTCGCCAGCCGACATTGCTTGGCCGACGGCACCCTGAGGAGACCCACTCTGTGGGAGCGTACCGGTCTATGGGAGGGAATCTGTGGCAGAAGGCGGTCNAGACCCGTACGGCCTCCAGGCAACGGGCCATCACGTCAAGGGCATCGTTGGGGTGGCCTGGGGTGGAGATGTACAGCTGAGTGTCGTCAGCGTACTGATGGAAATCCACCCCGAAGCCACGAATGATCTCCCCCAGCGGCTTTACATAAATATTGAACAAAAGGGGAGAGAGGACCGACCCCTGCGGCACCCCACAAGTAAGCCATGTTTCACCTAGTTTGTACCTATACAGTTGGTTTTTCTTGCCTAAGTGTAAAACCGTAGTTTTATCTATGCTGAATTTCATTTTGTTAGATAGGGCCCAGTGTTCAAGTACATCTCACCCCAGTGGGACTAGCCGGCCCCACTTGCTGGATGCTGCTGGACCCCATCCACTAAGGAATTCCTGCTGGCAGTGATAGGAGCAGATGATTGAAGGGATCCACAAACCCTGGTCTACCCTTTAAGATTTAGAACAAGGGTGCCCAACCTTGGCAACTTTAAGACTTGTGGACTTCAACTCCCAGAATTCCCCAGCCAGCCATGTTTATTTCTTTATATTCCGCCTTGATTATTTTCACAAATAATTCAAGGTGGTGAACATATCCCAACACACACCTTCCTCCTCCTATTTTCCCCACAACAACAACTCGGTGAGGTGGATTGAACTGAGAGAGAGAGAGTGACTGGCTCAAAGTCACCCAACTGGATTTAATGATTAAGGTAGGACTCAAACTCACAGTCTCCCAATTTCTAGCCTGCTACCTTAACTGGCTTTTAAAATTTTAATTGTTTTTCTATTTATCTGTTTAGCGTCTGCGAGCCTGCCAGAGTCATTTTATAAGTGAGAGGGGTGGCATATGAAATATTAATAGATGGATTTAATTAATATCATGTGACCTGTTAGTACCATTTTATAATGTCTTGGTAAGGCCACACTTGGAATACGGCATCCAGTTTTGGTCACCACAATGTAAAAAAGATGTTGAGACTCTAGAAAGAGTGCAGAGAAGAGCAACAAAGAGGATTAGGGGACTGGAGGCTAAAACATATAAGGGATGGTTGTGGAATTGGTATGTCTAGTTTAATGAAGAGAAGGACGAGGGGGGAAAGAATGGCAGTCTTCCAGTATCTCAGGGGCTGCCCCAACGAAGAGGGAGTCAAGCTATTCTCCAGAGCACCTGAAGGCAGGACAAGAAGCAACAGATGGAAACTAATCAAGGAGAGAAGCAACTTGGCATTAACCAGTGGAACAACCTGCCTCCAGAAGTTCTGTGTGCTCTAACACTGAAGATTTTTAAGAAGAGACTGAATAATCATTTGTCTGAAATGGTATAGGCGCAGGGGTAGGCAACCTTGGCTCTTTTATGACTTGTGGACTTCAACTCCCAGAATTCCTAAGCCAGCCATGCTGAGGGGAAATGGAGAGGTTTCCATGCTGAGTCATGCTGGCTCAGGAATTCTGGGAGTTGAAGTCTACGAGTCATAAAAGAGCCAAGGTTGCCTACCCCTGGTATAGGGTTTCGGGGTTGGACTACAAGATCTCCAAGGTCCCTTTCAACTCTGTTATTCTATTATTCTTTTAAATGAATAACAAGAAATCTGCAAACTTCCCTAACAGGAGCTGCTATGCAGTGTTTCTCTTACTTAACTTGCCTATCACGGTGGATGTTATTGAGGAAGTTCGTGGATGTACTTCAAAAAACCCTTGGCTTCCATGGCTATGGCTATTTTGACTGGAGCTTATGGGCGTTGTAGTCCATCTGAAGACATCCAGCTGCCCTTGCTCAAGTAGCCCGGAGCTTATGTGCTTCAAAGCAGTTGAATTAAAAAAAAGAAAGTCAATCTTGGCTGCAGCATGGCGCTGGACAGGACTTGGGCCAATAAATCATCTACAAAGCGTTCTATGTTTGCAGCTTTCACATTTTATAAAAGTCTAATGTGTGTGCTATTTCTTCTCTTGTACTCCCACTTCATTCCCTTCACAAAAGGAGTTAGGCCTGCAAGCTTTAAATCAGCTTTATTAGGGATTTCTGTCCCCCCCCCCCCTCTGCATTCTCTTACTGGAGAGAAGCTCATTTAGCATAATGGCTCTTAACTTCTGAGTAAATATACATCATAAATGAGTTGAAGGGAATGACCTCTTCTTTGAGCAAGTTGCAGAAGATAATAGCCATGTGCACGTGGCTCCTGATTTTCAACGATTTACAAAGGAAGAATGTTTCTTGGTTATTCCCTCCATTATTATACGCGGTGGAAAGTTCTCCTACAGGTAGTCCTTGNTCTCTCTCAGCTCCCCGGTAAACCAGGGAGCCAGTCGAGATCTACGTCGGGTCAGAGGCCGCAGAGGCACGACTCGGTCCAATGCTGCGGCGGCAGTTGTCTCCCAAGCCGCCGCCTGATTTTCCGCCGAGTCGTGGACCAGATCTTCCGGATATGGCCCAAGCTCCGTCAGGAACCTCTCAGGGTCCATCAGTCGCCTAGGACGGAACCATCTAGGCGGTTCCGTCTCCCTGCGGCGAGGGGGAGCCTTTGATCATCAGAGCTTTGCTATAACATCCAATGAAATGTTGCCATGTTCTGTACTTTTATATACCCTAATTTTAGCATATTGCAGAGAATGAGTCAAGCACAATGAGTAAAATAATGTTTCTGTTTAATCAATTTAACTGGTAGCGTTTATGTTTTACTAACCCTAGAAACCAACTGGATGGGAATAGTGTTTTTGTAACATGAAAAAGTGGCATATACAATAGAGTTGCAGCTTCTAGAAAAATAAGTTGGTACATTGTTAAAGTGTAAATCAGATTCCTGTGTTATGTCTTGGATCAATAAAGTGTATGATAGGACAATATAAGCAAAGTAGTTTTGGGAAAGGGATTCAATCAATCAGTCAATCAATCAGAATAGAGCTGGAAGGGACCTTGGACGTCTTCTAGTGCAAACCCCTGTTCAAGCAGGAGCCCTATCCATTTCAGACAAGTGGTTGTCCAGTCTTTTCTTAAAAACCTCCAGTGATGAAATGTCTACAACTTCTGAAGGCAAGCTGTTCCACTGATTAATTGTGCTTACTGTTAGGAAGTTTCTCCTTAGTTCTAGGTTGCTTCTCTCCTTGATTAGTTTCCATCCGTTGCTTCTTGTCCTGCCTTCTGGTGCTTTGGAAAATAAGTTGACCCCCTCTTCTTTGTGGCAGCCCCTCAAATACTGGAATACTGCAATCATGTCACCCCTAGTCCTTCTTTTCTCTAATCTAGCCATACCCAATTGAATTTTAATATATATATATATATACATTGAAATATATTTTGATAACTTTTTCCTCTCTTTTTATTTTCATAGTATTTGTATGGATCCAAATGATGAAATGAAAGCTGGATTATTAGCACAAGCTGAAACACCAGAGAATACCTTCCTTGTAGGCAAATGGCAGCATTTGGCACTAACGTACATCGAAAAGCCAGAAAACAAGAAAAATATCCATGGAACTCTCTCTCTGTGGATTTGTGGTCAGAGGTATGCTTTTCCAAGATTATAAATAATATATACATATAACTAAGGAGGTCCTTGGAAGCTTTGTCTATTCTTTTAAGATCTGAGAAAAAAGCAACATTTTCTTTGAAAGGGTTTTGCTTTCATCCAAGAAACTTGTTCAGCTCTCCAAAGAATTGAAGAAGCTTCTTTGATGAGAAGCAAAACATTTTCAAAGAAAAAACCAAGAAAGTCTTTTGAACAAAGCACCTCTGGGACAACCGTGATCTGGATGATTAAGAACCTCCATAGACAACTTTTCAGATGGTTTATAATTCTATAGGTCTTCAGTAAAGGTCTGTTGATTGCATCTAGGCAGTGGAATATATTCCTCTCATAAAGAGGTATTGGTCATCTCTGTCAGCCATGGGCCTGATTTAACCAAGAGGCAAGAGATGTGGTCCTCACCTTTCCACATTCCACATTTTCCAGAGTCATAAGCTGATGAGATTTTAAAAAGTACATGGCAAGTGGTTGTTGACATCATACTTTTGTGACCCGCTGTAATTCTGACAGCTCCAATGCAACTTGTTTGGAGCATGCCATTGCATGTTGTATTTCCTGTTCTATGATTTCTTGGTAAAGGAAAACTATACAATATACAATTGCCTATTCTGTATAGAAGCAGTGGACCCGGCTATACAATATACAATTGCCTATACAATTGCCTAATTTGTATAGAAGCAATGGACCCAGCTATACAATATACTATTGCCTATACTATTGCCTATACTGTATAGAAGCAGTGGACCCAGAGAAATAACTTACTTTCACTGTTACAGAGTAGGTGTTTAGATTCTGAGTACAGATGTACTTCACACACAGTCTGATCTATGCAAGAGTCTCTCCACCTGCACTTTGAACAATATGCCATCTGTTTCCCTGGTAAATCAAGGTGATGATTTGGCTCCAGGAAAAGGAAGAGATTCTTAAGAGAATTGTGGGCATTGACATTGACAGGTAGTCTTCATTTGGTGACTGCCTTAAGCAGTGACCTTTCGCAGTGATGATGATGATGATGATGATGATGATGAAGAAGAAGAAGAAGGAAGAAGAAGAAGAAGAAGAAGAAGAAGAAGAAGAAGAAGAAGAAGAAGAAGAAGAAGAAGAAGAAGAAGAAGAAGAAGAAGAAGAAGAAAAAAAAGAAAAAGAAGTAACTTTCTGTCAGTCACATGTCATGTCACCATTACAGTCAATTACTACTTGGTGTCCTGTGCCTGATCTGTTTGTCAACTCCACTCAGAATGGAGAAATTGCCTAAAGAAGCAATCTCTTCCTGAGCTGCTTTTCTTGCAGTACATCCCTAAAAAGTGGAGATTGCAAATTAACAAGCTCAGTACTATGACTTTAATTAGTTAATTAGAACTGCAGCTTGTGCCTGAAATTGACCATATCTTGAACACACCAGGCAGACACAGATACATTCCTTTCAGTGTGTATTCCCCATTGTGTGCTTGCTTACTTTCTTGTAATTCCTTCCCTCTCTAATGAATGTAAACACAAATATCAATTCTTTTTCTTGCTAATTATCCTAACACTCCAGTTCCAAAGACTGGTGGAGTGGAGGGAAAGGGCTGTATGATTTGCCCTTTTACCCAGCTTCCTCTTGAATTGAGTTCCCAAAACCTTCCCTGCCTTTTGGGTTCACTGTTTGGGATCATATCCTTCTAATGCTGTAAAGCAAAAGAAAACTGAAGTAAAATTGTAAGCACAAACCAAGTCAAAGTGGTTTTTCATTTAGCAATTGCTTTGCTTAATGTTGAAGAATGTTGAATTGCTACCAGATATCTACTGCTACATGTGGGCCACTTCGATAGAAGCAGGAAAGCAAAATTTACTGATGCAGGGTTACAGTAGTCACAATCCTCTAGGGCAGAAAAGAATGGAATAGATCAGTGGTTCCCTTTTCTATACCCCGCACCCCTAAAACGCTTCTGATATATTCTCGCACCCCTTACAAAAATTCAAAATGAATTATGCATATACACTATAATTTTGAAACTTCTAAACCCAAGTTTTTGCACCCCCTGGAATATCTTCTCGCACCCCCAGGGGGTATGAGCACCCCCGGTTGGGAACCCCTGGAATAGATGAAGATTGTTAGAAAGCACTTCAAATTTTCTTAAATCTTTTGTTTGCCACTTCTGTTAATGGATGATTGAGAATAAATAACATAACACTCTTATTCCCTTTTTTCTCAGTAAAATTGTTTATGACACATAAAAAGCTACATTTATTTATTTATTTATTTATTTATTTATTTATTTATTGCTTTTAGAAAACCTGACATTTGTTTAGATTATACACTTCCAAGAAAAATGAGTTTGTCATCCGACTGTAATAAGACCTTCTGTATGACAGGCCATTATACATCATCCCAAGATGATTTTTTGCAGTTGACTGGGAGATGGAGCCTAGGAAATTTGCTTCTCTTCAATGGTAAGTTACAATTTTTGCTTTTTAGAAACAGCTTCTTAGCTTGTCTTGAATTTGTGCCTTATATTGGAATTGGTTTTAAGGCTTATTTACAGTACTTATGTCTTGCCTTATTATAAAAATTTAGAGTGCATAAAATCAGGCAAGCCATTAAAAGAAAGAATACAGAGAAGAGCAACAAAGATGATTAGGGGACTGGAGGCTAAAACATGTAAAGAACGGTTGCTGGAATTGGGTGTGTCTAGATTAATGAAAAGAAGGACTAGGGGTGACATAATAGCAGTGCTCCAATATCTCAGGGGTTGCCATAAAGAAGAGGGAGTCAACCTATTCTCCAAAGTACCTGAAGGCAGGACAAGAAGCAACGGATGGAAACTAATCAAGGAGAGAAGCAACCTAGAACTAAGGAGAAATTTCCTGACAGCTAGAACAATTAATCAGTGGAACAACCTGTCTCCAGAAGCAGTGAATGCTCCAACACTGGAAATTTTAAAGAAGAGACTGGACAATCATTTGTCTGAAATGGTATAGGGCTGTGGTGGCGAACCTATGGCATGCGTGTCACAGGTGGCACACAGAGCTCTCTCTCTGGGCACGTGCGCTGTTGCCCCAGTCCTAGGCCTTCAGCTGGGTTTTATAAAACCTTTTCACTTTAGGCCTCCGCCGCCGTGTGCAAAAAAAAAAAAAAGTTCAATCAATCAATTTCAGCTTCTCGCAGGGAAAAAAAAGATTTCGCAAAGTTGGAATTGATTGATTAAACTTTTTAGTCCCACCCAGTCTGCTGTTACCACTGCAGCCACACCCACCCAAAGGGCCACGCCCACCTGGCACCCGACGATACATAAGTGGGTTTTGGGTTGCAGTTTGGGCACTCGGTCTCTAAAAGGTTCGCCATCACTGGTATAGGGTTTCCTGCCTGAGCAGGGGGTTGGACTAGAAGACCTCCAAGGTCCCTTCCAGCTCTGTTATTTTGTTCTGTTATTCTGTTGTTATTAGATGTACCTGAAACCTAGGAACTTGATTTTATCAAATGGTCATAATAAAGATACTAAGAGTTATAAAATATAGACCAGTTAATTTTAGCCATGTTTTTAAGAAGTAGCCTTTTATAGCAGCAAACTTTAAGAAATAAATTTATAGCTATTCATTTATAGCTCTGTTTTCTTTGGCAAGACAACAGGGCTCCCTTGACTGTTCCGGCTTCTCAGTCCCTTGTCCAAGAATGTTCAAGCTTCTGAACCCCATTCCCTTTCCTTAGACATTTTTAAATGTATCACCCATGGAAGCATCCTGCACCACTTGATGGGAAGAAACAGCAGGCATATAGTTTTTCATGTTCTGATTTTCCTGGAGCAACAATTGTGCTAAGAGGTGCTAAGCAGCATTTCATAGCAGTAAAGGACTGTGGAGTTCCCAATACTTGTGAACATGTTGGGAGAAGTCTTCTGAGGATCTGAATGATGATATCATAGCACAGTCAGTTTAACACTTTCTTATATTCCAGGGGAGCTGTTTGGAATTAATACTTAAGATAGGTATTACAATGAATAGGAATCAACCAGTGAAAGTTTAACTCAAATCGAAGTGGATAGAAATATTTATAAGAAAAGTATAAAGGCATCTTGGCAATATGGAATAACACCCCCTATTAAGACTCAGGTTTTTGGTGTGGGAAAACACTTTCGGATATTCAGGTCTTCTGAAATGTTTTTTATCCAGCTCTGGCTATGTCAGCAACTGCACTTTACTTCTAGAGAAAGGAAATGTAGCATTGTAATATAGCTCTTTGAAAAGCACTTGGAAACTTCCCAAAAGGTACAAGGCAGAACTCTGCTTGTAAGAAAATATTTGAAGGGCTGCTTCTCACATCAATCTGAAAAAGCACTAAGATCAGCTCTCCTCCATGTCTCAGTGTCAGGTATAAGATTTATTACAGCAGGCAAAATAACCACATTATTTGCTTAGGCTATGAATTTTTTAAAATGGGAAAGTCATTCTTCTGTTCTGTGAAGATTTTCTATTACCTTATTAGAACTTTTCAGCATTTAGCCTCATGAGTGCTTAACATATTTATGTCCCTGGATGTGCCTGTCAAGAATTAGCTGCAGTTCATTTAGGTTTGTTTTTTTTAAAAAAATTATATATTTCAATGAACCATCTCAAAAGCTTTTCTCCATTCTTGAAATAGAAAAATAGCAGGATATGAATTTTCCTAAGAAAAGAAAGTGCTGCTTGCTTGAAAATGGTTGACAAACAGTAATACCAAAGAAAATAATCAAGGAAAGCTTCAGGGTGAGGTCATGAGTTTCTCCCAGAGTCACCATGGCATTAGAGAGTAAATGTAATGTTTTTTGTTCTTATAATTTTACTGTAGGGAGTTTTGCAGGCATTTGAGAGCTACTTCTATTCAGTGTTTAATTTCTCATTATCTTCCTTCAACGAAGCTTGAACTTGTACTTTTACGACGTTGATAAAAACTTCAATTATAATTCAGGCTTGTGTTCATATTATATTATGCATTACACTTATTCAGCTGGAATAATATAAGAAGCAATGTAATTATTAGCCTGTAATAGATGGATTTCAACCCCTGTACATGAATACATTTATTTTGAACACTGCATGCCTCGGAGTCTGCTGTGGCTAAGCCACTTTACTTTCTTAAATGCATCTGATATTGCCCATCTATAAGTAACTTGTATTAAAACACAATGTGTGATGTGTTTGTCTTTCTGTAGGTGCAACAATTGGTCCCAAAGAAGCATTTTATCTCTATGCTTGTGGGCCAGATTTCACTTCTGTAATGCCATGTAAATATGGCAAGTCAATACCTAATTACTCCAAATATATAGACAAAGAGATTCTACAGTGTGAACAAATCAAAGAACTTCTGTTGAGCAAAAAAGAAGTAGACACTGGACCTTTAATTGTAAGTTTGTAATCCTGGTAACTTGTTATCTTCTGTGTGGCAATTTAGGTTAAGGCACCACCACAAAAGATCCATCATGAGAAATGAAGTTGAATCAAATGGAATATGTATTTATGAAACAGCAGATATATTTTATTACCTGATTTGGATTAGTTTATTTTTGCTTGATTTCAGACAACCTGAATAACAATAATTAGGGTTGGACTCCAATTCAGAACATGTGTCAGAATGAAATTTGAAATAGTTTAGAGAAAAAAAGAACTCCTTCAAAGTGTCTTAAGTGTCATCAAGCATTCTGGGTGTGAGAAGGACTATATTTCAGAAGCAGTCCTGATTTTCCATCTTGGACATTACCTACTCTGGTCCCAGATCTGAAGATCAACAATTTGTATAAATGAAAAAGAGTGATAGAATGAAATATATTGCATATATTTTTCTGACAACTTAATCCTATTAATTTTCCACGGGTTCTCCCTTTCTTAAATGTTGTCTGTTATATTTCAGGAAAACCTTGCTACAGTATACACCACTTGCTGCCCTGGTTACTACACAATCTATGAACCAGTAATCAGACTTAAAGGTCAAATGAAAACCATTCCTTCTCAACGACCTTTCAGTTCAAAAGAAGCACAAAGCAATTTGTCAGATCCTCATTATCTGAAAATGCTGCAGCCTGCTGAATACAAAGGTCTCCAAGGCATACTTCATGAGATTGGTGGAATTGGGTCATTTGTCTTCCTTTTTGCCCGAGTAAGATGTTAAAAACATTACATAGTATATTTATGGTAGGCCTTCAGGGTTTCTGCTGTTGTTGTTGTAACTAGAGCATGGGAATCAGTATAAAAAGAGTATTCCATAGGAATAGATGACTTCCAGAATTTACGCTTAACATTGCTCTTTTGCCATAAGCTCAAAGTGACATTGAATCCTCACATTTTTTGTATTTATCCTGCTGTGATCTATCATGATAATGGGTGTGACACCACTGCAGCGAATATGGAAGAGGAATAACCAATTCATCAGAGCATTAATTTAAACAAAAAAAACCAAGCGATCCATTAAAAAAATAAAAAAGCAATATTATGTATGTGTTAGATTTATATCCCACCTTCCTTGCAAGAATTGCAGTGGTATACATAGTGCTTCCTCCTTTTTTCCCCCCTTTAAAAGCAGACATTAGACTCGGGCTATGAGACCGAGACAACCCAAAATAATCTTCTGAGTTTAAAGCACTGAGGGTGGACTTGAAATTGGGTCTCTCTTTTCCTAGACATGTTGGTCAGTGACCATAATAAAGTTAATAATAGGAGTATCTGTTTTAAAATCTTTATAATTTATTTGGAGCTCTTGGGATTCTCTGAACTGCTCTGTAAATGGGGGCTATTTAATGAGGCTATTTATGTTAAATGCCCCATTTCAAGAGTGCATTCTACAGGTTTGATTACAAAACAATCCATGCATCACTTGTTTTGGCAAAATGAATGTTGCAAGTAAAATATCTACCATAAATTTTTAGTCAATAAAATTAGCTGCAACTTGTACGTCGAAAACACTTCATTTCTTCAATGACACACTGGTTTAATTTTAGGTTGTAGAGATCAGCAGTTGTGAAGAAACACAAGCTTTAGCCCTGAAAATTATCCTTGTTTTAACAAAACACAATCAACAGAGAATACATGAGTTAGAAAACTGCAACGGTTATTCAATGATTCATCAGGTGTTGATAAAGTCAAAGTGTATTGTTGGATTTCACATTTTGCAGGTAAGATTTGGTACTGAAATGTTCCCTTTTCAGTTAGCAATATAGTTTATTTATTTATTTGCTAAATTTATTTGCTGGCCATCTTGCCTTGGGGCTACTCTGGGCAGCTTACAACAATAAAATGGAAAATGGGGTCAGCTAAGTAATCCAGCAGCCACCTCCAATAATAATAATAATAGTTTTCATAAATTATGTTTTCTGACTTTGAACTCTTGAGACTTGTATCAGCAAAGACATATAGTATATTATATCAAACTATGTTTTATCACTAAAATATATTATTGCAACCAGACAAACATCCTATTAAGTTTAGAGCTGAAACTCTAATATGAGTTCAGTAGCCAACAATTGTTGTACTTCGTGTTTGAGCTTGCTTTCTTTGAAAGGAAGTATCTCAAATGCTAGTGATGTAGTATTGGATATGCACAAATTCTGAAAGGTATTTTTAAAATGTTTTCAATTTAAAACATTTTTATACTTTGAAAGACTCTTCTTGAAGGATGCTGTAATGAGAAAATGATTCATCAAGATGAGAATGGACAATTCATGCTTGATATGGAATCCAGAGCAATAATCCAGGATGTAAAATTGTTGGAAGAGCTACTGTTTGATTGGAAGATATGGTCTAAAGCCCAGGTAAGTTGCACTAATTAGAAAATACTGTAACTGCTTTTTAACTAATGATAAAATATTACTGTGCCCAAGATAAAATGTCTTTTCATTCTGTCCATAGAAAATGATTGTTAGAAAGAAAGATGACCTTCTGTTGGTCATTTCCCTTGGCGCCCGACATTTAATCAAGCTCTTAAAACTATAATTGCCCCATGGGAACTTAATTCATACAGAATTAGACATACATTCCAGTTGAAAAAACACTTTTATGCTGTATTCAGTCTTTGTTTCCATCGGCTACTCCTTGGCTATGTTAGCTAATTCAGTGCCTTTAAATTCACAGGGCACAATTCTGTAATGGGATGGAAAGGTTTTTCGTAAAGGTATCCATCATTGATACCCCAGTAGTTCAAGGGTCTTGGCTTCCTTTTTTTGAAACAACCCATGTATCAGGGCCCATTTACATTCTTAACCTGTCAGGAACCAAATTTAGTTTTATAGGGCAGATAATCATATTGGGAGTCCACAGCCTAGACCAGAGGTAGGCACTTGGCTCTTTTATGACTTGTGGACTTCAACTCCCAGAATTTCTGAGCCAGCTGTGCTGGCTCAGGAATTCTGGGAGTTGAAGTCCACGAGTCATAAAAGAGCTGAGGTTGCCTACTCTTGGCCTAGACAATTAAAAATAGACGTAATTGGCTGGGCTCATGAAGAAGCTTCTTGGATGAGAAGCAAAATGTTTTCAAAGGAAAAAAAACCAAGAAAGTCCAGTTGCCTTTTGGAAAAGCACTTTTGGGCAACCATGACCTGGATGATTAAGAATCTCCATAGACGTAATTGGCTGAGGTTCTCCATCCTTTTATAAATGTTGCAATAGTAAATTGTGCATTTTTCAGAAGATGGGAGAAATTTATTATCCGTTTTCTCCATTAACAGCAGACAAATGACAAGGAGAAAAAGTTCCTTGTTTGTGTGTAGAATGCAAGTTCATGCATCCCCTGAGGCCATGTATGCAGCCTCTCCAAAAATAGTTGCTAAATGGCAATATTGTTCTAATTCCAGCACATCAAGTTGTGAAAAGCGGTGCCATGATCATAAAATTGCACATAATTGTTTTTTGCAATAAAGTGAACTCTCCATTTTCAATACAGTTTTTATGGTAACTTGCTTTTAACTTAATTGATTTTTCTGCCTGCTTGTATTATTGTTCTTTTGCTTTCTTTAGCAAGGTGTATGGAAAACACTGTTATCAGCTTTAGAAATACTTATCCAAGATAATCACTGGCAACAGCTGTTTAACATTAAACAACTTCTTAAAGCTCGAGTTGTGCATCATTTCTTGCAGACATGTCAAGTTCTGCAGGTACTATGCCATTTTTAATTTGAATATAATGTATAATCTGTGATCTTTCTTTCTCTGTCAGAGCTTTTGATAATGCTTTTCTATTTTTTTACCCCAAATCTCTTTCTTTCCTTTTCATAACTATACTACAAATGAGAAGTAGTTAGAATGCCATTATAAGAAGAAGCTGTTGACTGTTGAAATGTATCCTTATTTTCCAACTCACTTTATTATGCTAGTCTATGTGGCTTTAGTCTAACTGGCAAATATCTTGTATATTATTGCTTTGCCACTAGCACATCATCGTGAGGATGGAGGGGACGAAATCATGAAAGGTTTTCAGCTTTGCAAATTGTTTGGTGTCTCAGATCTTAGAATCAGCTTCATAGAAGCCCACTAATACTAGTTGACATTTATATCCAATTCAAGAATAGAAAAGCTTTATATAGAGCATATTGCTACACTTGTGCAGTGTGTTGTCAAGTAATATTGACCATAATTGTTGAGAATTGGGATTGCTATCAAATTGCTTATAAATTACCTTATATATCTGGATTTTTAATTGACAAGAGGATCTAATCCAGTGGTTCTCAACCTTTTTAATGCCGCGACCCCAACCGGTCGTAAGTCGAGGACTAAACCGGTCGTAAGTCGAGGACTAAACCGGTCATAAGTCGAGGACTAAACCAGTCGTAAGTCGAGGACTACCCAACTGGTCGTAAGTCAAGGACTTTCCCTGCCCAGGAGCGCCGCGCATGCGTGGTTCCGCCCCCTGCGCCGGCCGAGGCGTAGCTGGCAAGCGGCAGAGACGGAGCAGGCCGACCACCAGCTGGCCCAGCCCAAGGGAGGCAAGGCACCCGCTGGAAAAGGGGGAAAAAATGGCGGACAAAAAAAATGGCGGACAGCCTTGCTTGGCGACCCCCATGAAATGGTCGATCGACCCCAAATGGGATCCCGACCCACAGGTTGAGAACCACTGATCTAATCCAATATACTGAAGAGAAAAACATATCCACTTTACAGTTTTGTATCCTTTTCAAGGAAATATGTATTGTAACAGCAACTGGCCATGATGTAACCTCTCCTGTTCTCTACCTACATATTTTCAAGGAATATGAGTAAAACATAAAGTTAAGGAAAATACTGTCATCAGGCACAATATTTTACTCTGAGTTTATCTGTGGATGAACTATAAAATAATTTTGTAGGAAGCTGTTTTCAGCTTTTTGCCTATATTTCTCTCTTTCTCAGGAGCACAAAGAAGAACATTTCACATCTATTCCTTCAGACGTTTGTACTTCATTTGTGAAAATCATTGAAGAAGTGCTTGGATCTCCACCAGATCTGGAACTGCTGAGACTGATCTTCAATTTCCTTGTAGCAGTTCACCCTGCTACTAACACATATGTTTGTCACAATCCCAGAGATTTTTATTTTTCCCTGCATATAGGTAGATGAAATATTACATTTGATAAAGAGTCAGGAAATAAAAATTTTGCAGTAGAGGCTTTCAGGCACCCAACATAACTTTTCCCCCTCCTTCCTTTACAAGAACTGATCTGTCAAGTCTTCCAGCCCTCCAAAGCATTTTTGAGGTAGAAAGGTCTTCAATAATCTATTGTATAAAAGTATGCTGTTCCATTGAGAAAGACACTGTAGGTTACCCTTCTAAGTAGTAGATCTATTGCCAATAATATTTTATTCTACTTCCCATCTCAATCATTCTATAACTTCTGCTTTGATTTATTCCTCCCAAATCTCATTGTATTTATAATTAGTTCTGTTATGTTAAATGTTAGTGGCCTCTATCTTACAATATTGAATTCATTGTATTAGGGGAAAAGGTATGTAATTTGAAAAAGCTAAAAAGGAATGATTTAACGAAAACGAAACATTGCAGTGCAAACGTGAAGAGTAGCTGTGATGTGACATTTTATCACCAAGAATCTTTTCAGTAAAAGTGTCACACCTAGCTGATACGAGCTGTAATTTCCTATAAAGAATGACCGCCTTGTAGCCTTAATATGACCATAAAGCTTGTGTGAGGGCATTTATGTTTGTGTGAAATTCTGTTAGAAGTTGCTCACTTTCATCTCAAAAACTTTTACTTGACATTAACTCAAAAGAGCCTTGTTAGGTCTTCAGTGTATAGAAGGAACTTCCAAAGCTTTCTGATTAAACGAAGATGCTACAGCCCCCGTATATTATATATTACAGGTGGTAAATTGTTTTTGCTCTTGAAATTAATAATAAAATGCTCATGGGTGTCCTTTCCCATTCTCAATATTTTATCATTCATTTCAAGAGGAAAAATAATGAACCGCCCCAACTAGCTCCTCTTTTACAGCCTTAAATAGCTATGCATATTTATTAAAGATGCTCAGTGAGCCCAGCAGTGTATTTCTGATGTTTGTCTTTAATTTTGAAAATTAAAGCTCTTTACTGTGCAAACAGATACTATGATGCAATTCTTTCCGTAGCTAATACGCATCGCTGAACTCGTACTTCTGAGCAAATATGCATATGATTGCCTTGCACATTTCTGGCTTCTTTCCATCTCTTAGAGCAAAGGACACTTATGATTTGTTCCTTTTTAGGATTAGTGTCAGCAGAAGTAAGGAAATATTGTATGTTTGTCTAGGAAAGCTTTGATGGATAACGATGTTGACTTAAGATCCTATTTACAAGTGTAGTTCATAGTCTAAGCTTCTAAGTTTTTAACTTTATCTTTAAGAGTGAAATCATCTGAGGTGTTAACTCACCATGTTTATTTTTTCTAGATGGCAATATTTTTCAAGAGAAGGTTCAATCCATCATGTATATGAGAAATTCCAGTAGTGGTGGAAAATCTGTTGATAGTCCAGTTTTAGCTAGCTTTTCTGCTGTCCAGCAAGGTAAGTAATCAAACTAATAACATGCATTCCTAAAAAATCTGCAGATGCGTTAATCATTGGAACATTATTTGTATTAGAGTTGTTAAAACTGAACACAGAGATTTGAAAAGTGAAATGCACATTGATCCGGCTTGTATTAGTGAAATCAATATACTTACTCTTCTGATTTACTATATAGTAAGTATAGGGCAGAAAATATCAAGGGCTGTAGTTGACAGTACATCTTAGCTCCCTATAGAATACGGCTCTACTGTTGTCAAAAATAATAGCTAGCCTCTTTGTGGAAACTGGCAGCAGAAAAAACTGGAAGTAGACTTCAGGAGTCATAGAAACTCTTGTCATCAATTCAGTTATACATTGTCTTTTATTGTCTTGTGGTATTTTGCCCTTGTAAGGACTGGATTTAATAAATTGAAAGCAGGGTGATGAATGAACCATGTGGAAATATTTCTTGACAAAGAAGACTATCAAAGTGTGTTTAAAGTTTCCCTAGGAGTGCTTTACAGATTAAATGCAAGAACAGAATTATTAAATGTACTGGTTTCACTTCAGTCATTTTTGTTATGGGCCATTGGAAGAAATGTGAATGATATTCGGCATATCTGTTTTCTCAGGAAATGATTCTTCTGAAGCAAGCAACTCACAAAACACAGTTCATCAAACCCCTGAAAGGCTCTGTAAAAGCTTACCATCATCTCCTATATCCTCCCCCAGAATGCATCAAGGAGGTTTCTTTAGGAATATGGGCTGGAGTGCTGAGAACCTTCATGAAGTTGCAGAACCTAAAAGAGTTGGGCCACTCCAGAAAAACAGTTTGGTAAAGCACACAGAAGCCTTTAAAAGAACTGAGGAAGAGCACTTCATTAGTAGTTGTGAATCTGCAAAAACAGTTGTAGGATCGGAAGAAGTAACACCTGCGGAAACACTGGGTATTTCAAAAGAAGAGATAGAATTGTTAGATAAAACCTCTGAGAACCATGAAACAATCCCAGGAGTGAAGCCCAGTGAATATAACGTTATTCCTGAGTTATCACTGAAGCGCCCGGATAATCTGAAGGGGTTGTCTCCTTTACAGAAAAGCCATGGCAATTTATCAGGCTTGGGATTAGCCTTTTCCGTTCACGCTGGAGCTACTGTATATCGCTGGCCAAGCTATAAGAATGTGCCTTCAGAAGATTGGGAACATCTCACCTTTTCTTCAGCTAACGAATGGGCTCCCCAAAAGTTTGAAAGCATGTCCAATAGGTAAGTGGTGGCTGCTATGCTCTGGAATAGTCTGTTCATTCATGCTATTTAATTTTATCTACCTGGTGAAGATTGCATTGGGAATACAGTGGGGGTTTTTGGGTGGGTGTGTGTGTGTTGGAGTCAGTGTTGGCTCTTGGCAGCTGTCTGAACAAGTCCCTACAGTTTTCTTGACAAGATTTTGGAAGTGGTATGCCATTGTCTACATCCTAGGGTTGAAAGAGAATGACTTGCCCACGGTCACTGAGCTGTCTTTGAGCATTACGCAGCAATAAAGCTCAGTCTCCTGGTTTTTAGCCTAATTCCATAACTACTACACCAAACTGGCTCTTTTTGGGAGTTGTACAGAAATATAAATTGTATATTAATAATAAATTCTATGTTAAAGCAAATAGAGCCTGAATTATCCTTCTCTACATAAACCAGTAAAAAAATATATATAGCAAGAACATTTCTAGTATCTTGCCCAGTTACAACTAAGATTGTAATGCATCATGCAGTGCAACTACTGTATATTGTGAGACAGTGTCAGCATATACTTCAAATTGAATTTTTACTTTTGTTCAATAAATGTTTAATTTGATTAAGTAGTACAATAATGCTTCTTAATAATGGCATCAGTGTTTAGTATTTACTGTACTTCTGTTTTTTTAATTTTTGCTAATTGTTGATGGTAATAAAGACTGACTAATGGACTATAGTGTAATCATTGGCATGCCATGTGTTATTGAAAACTTGTGTTATGGTAAAACTATGGAGTAAATGGCTTAGTTCAGACTGTAGTATTCTCCCCTTTCCCAAATCTGTCCAGTAGATGCAATCTCCTTTCATTATATACCAATATAGGGGTTCTATTTTCATCAGATCAACGGAAGATTCTCTCGTGCTCATATGCCATGGTCTTTATCACCTTCTGCGAAGAATTCTTTTAATTTTGCCAGATGTGATGCTCCCAGATGTATTGGACAAGCTGGTTCAGCCAGACATTCTCATAGTTCTTGTGAACCATCCATCTACTCTCATTCAGCAAGGAGTCATTAAAGTAAGGACCTATGTCTGCATGAGTGAGCATATGAATGAGAGAAATGGCTAGAGAGAGAAAATTATATTTGTGTTAAAATAATTAAGAAGCAAGGATATCCCATTGAAATAGAAATTAAGAACATCCACTGAAGTTAATCATACATAAAAAAGAAATATCCACCATTTGTAAAATGCATTGGTCCAGAGAATATTTTTTCCCCTCTCCCTCCCTTTCCAAAACCACCTGACTCCATGATGAATCTGAGTGTCTTACAACAATAAAAATAATGTACAAACTAAAAATGAACCAGAAAACAGACAAAAGATATCCATAAGAAATAGTCACCCAACACAACCGAGAAAATCCTATGACAGGCTCACTACCCATATTAAGCAGGTCTGGGGAAAAGCCATATTTCTAGCAACTTTTTAAAGGAAAGCAGGGTAGGAGCAGGGTATGAATCTCTGAGGAAGTGCTCTTTCGGAGGGCAGGCACAATGATAGAGAAGGCCTGCTTGTTGAGTCCTGTCAGATGACAGTATTTGTCTGGTGGAACATATAGAATGCCAACTATGCCTTATTGAACAAGATAGGCAGAAGCTACCTCGAGAGCCAGTTCCTAAGTCATGAAAGTCTTCATAAGTGGTAACTGGAGCCACGAATCGGATCAGATGAAGTTTTTGTGTTGTTCAATGAGCCAAAAATGCCACTTTCTCTTCAAGTAGGAGCTATGAGTTCACACCAGTTCTGAATGGGGAAGTGTTCTCTGGGATCAGGTGGCTAAATATCCACAACCATTCAGTCTTGCTAGGGTGGGGCCAGAATCTGTTTGTCCTATCCTTACAACCTTGAAACAAGAGGATAGGACCTTGACAGCTTCGCTGAAACTGTTTACAATAAGCAGAGCTTGAAATAAAAAGCAGAATAGTCGTAGTTGTTATGTGGAAATGGGATATTGCCACACTGGGCTAGCCTTAATTTGACATAAACTGAAAAAAACATGTATGTTACTCTAATTAATTTTGTTTTAACATCTTCATGAGGTAGTTGTTTGCTAAGAACAAATTAAACGTAATTCCCTGAAATTATTCTACTAATTACTTCCGCACAATTACCTACTATTTTTAAAAATAGTTGAGATAATTTTTTCTTGTATAAAGTTACAGTTTTCACAGTGTTGTACCCATTTCTTATCTGGGGAAGACAATGTACAATATTTTAAAAAGTCAGAGTGCAAGTTAATCTAACAAGATAAGCCTGTTCAGGGTCCATGATCTAAGCTCTCCTATTACTAATGAAATATAAAACAGTTTTGGGATGGGATTTCTTTTTGCCTATGTATTTCTTGAAGCATTTCGTTTTATTAATGTTTTTTATGAAAGCTAAGTAATGCTTAAGAGCTTTACAGATAATGTAACAACGTACTTATCAGTGAGACAGTACAAATCCTGTTTGAAAACTCAGAATATATTACAAACTCCTGATCTTTATTTTCTTTTTTCTTTAGCTTTTGAACACCTATTTCAGCAGAGCAACAAGAGAACAGAAGGAGAAGTTTTTAAAGAACCGAGGTTTCTCCTTGTTAGCTAATCAGCTGTATCTTCACCAGGGAACACCGGAGCTGATGGAATGCTTTCTAGAAATGCTTTTTGGTCGATCAGTGGGCCTGGATGAAGAGTAACTATAGCTTCCCCCCCCCCTTTTGATGAATAATACATTTTTAGGAAAAATAAAGATGTGGTAAAGTGCTGTAGGCATGTTTTGTCACTCAATTTCTGGAGATTCTGAATAATTGAATGGATTAATTAAACCAATTAATATAGTTATTATAAACATTCGGTGTGCCACCCTTCCAAGACAGCATGGTCTTACTGTTCTTCAAATTCCTTTTTGAAGGTGATTGAGAGGTCATACTTTTCCTTAGTGGCTTCCATATTAAGAGACAGAGAAGTAATCTTTTGGATCTTGCAGATAATATGAAAATACCTAATATTCCTACTTTTGTACACTAAAGGGAGAATCTAGCAAAATTAGGGCATATTCCAGACAAAACTCATAGAATGTCATTAGACTATCATGGCTTTTAAGGCACTGATAGAAAGAAGGGAAGTTTATTCATAATTTTATTATTTCAGTATTGTTCAGTGTAACATACCAAACCTCTGTTCATGGCCAATATATTTTACTGATAGCAAAGCTTTATTTCATTCTGATGCTAATAGTACTTTCATTAGCAATTTCAGGCTAGTAGTCATTGTATTGCCTATAATAATATGGAAGCTGAGTTAAATCTTAAAACTTGCTGTGGTAGCTAAATAAGTAATTAAATGTGGTGAATCATGTTGTGTAGTTATTCATTGCTCAAAGTTCCATTTATCCATACAATTGAGTATGGTTTTACTGAGTTAAAGTTATTACATGTAAATTGATAAATTCCTATTATAGTTATATATCTTACTGCCAATAGCAACACGTAATATTTCTATTTTATAAATGTAAGACTTTTTGCTGAGTTTAAGACTGCATTATTATTGTTTTTATAGCTTCAATCTAGAAGATGTGAAAAATGCTGGACTTTTTCAAAAGTGGTGTATAATTCCTGTTCTGGGCCTTATTGAGAATTCCCTCCATGATTGTATCCTGTTACATAACTCCTTTTGTTTCCTGCTGCAAATCATAAATTCTTGCTCTAAAATGGCAGACATGCTTTTGGATAATGGCTTGTTGTATGTGCTCTGTAATACTTTAGCAACACTTAATGGACTCGAAGCCAAGTAAGTGACATTGTTACTTTTCTTCTGTTGTAGAACAATGAGATAATTTAGATTACTTTTGAGACATTCATGTAAGTTGCAGGCTTCCATGGAATGGCATGAATTGGAAGAAGACATAAAGCCATTTATGTCATAGGATCTGGTTATTTGAGGGGCTGGCTGTCTTAAGTGTGTCCAGACAGAATGGATGTACACCAGGTCCCATCAATTAAATGACATCTTTTTTAATAGAAATTTAGAGATTATTCTAATTGTAAATTAGAGATTACAATTACAACAATAAAAACTAATAAACTAAAAAAAATAAAAGAATATAAAGGAAAAAATAAAAGAGGCAGAAAAAAAGAAGAAAAAAGAAAAGAATATAATAAAGGAAAAAAAGATACATAAATTTCTTATATATTTTATATAAATATATAAAGAAATTACTTTCAACTTTCAAAGTATTAACATAGAGGCATTGCTTAATTACCATGTTACATATTATGCAATTTCGAATGTAGTCATTAAAAATAGCTTGGAACTAGGTTCATGAATCCTTTTTAGAAAATTTACAGCTTTTAAGAAATATATAGTTTTAAACAAAATATTTGGAATTGCCCAGTAAGCCATTGGAGTGAAGTAGAGCTGGATCAGTTGAACTTGGATGTGGAACTAAAATAGGGATTTAATTAACTGATTTCATCTTTTCCCCAGCATTCTCTCAAATGACTCCAGTTTACTTGTGTGTGATATACAGCAGTTACTTGCAGCAGTGACAATCCATGCTTGCAGCTGTTCAGGAACACAATATTTTCGGATTATTGAAGATCTCATGGTATTACTTGGACATCTGCAGATGAGCAAGAATGATAGAACACGGAGTAAGTGCCAAATTCCTTTGTGTGAATAATCTGTTTGAATTATTTAATCTTTGAAATAATCAGAAGAAATGACTGCTTGTTTGTTTAATCTCTCTTGCTTTCAGAAATGGCAGTTAATTTGCAATTCACAGTCTTGCAATCAGCTGTAAAGTATATAAAAACTGTAGGAAATCCAGATTCAGAGCATTTAAGCAATTCACTCCGTTTATCAGTTGCAGATCATCAGGCTATATTTCAAAAACGTAAAAACATTGCTGGTAAGTTTTTTAATTGAGCAACCTTTGACTATAATTTAACTACTCACTGTTCTGTAGTGAAGTGTGGTGGTGTTTTTTTAAAGTTTTATTTATTGAAGATGAGTAAACATTAAAAGAAGATATATCTCTGTAACAAAGTATTATCCAAATGTTTGTTATTATGTTAATTAAGTACACGAGCAGAATCTCTTGACCTGTTTTTATCCTTTAATTCATTTTGCTAAATAATTCTGCCTTATGTAAAAATTCTTCTCAAAAGAAAAAAAAAACCCTTTCCCCCTCCTATCACCACTAATACTGTGGACACTTGATATTTACAATTTAAAACTTCATCAAGGAGTTTATCAGTGAAGTTTTATTGGCATTTCCTTTTCCTTTTTGAAGCACCAAGAACATTTTCTATTGCTCAGTCTGAGACATTCCTAATGCGAATGCATACAATTGCAAATGAGGAACTGGATTTTATGATGCTGCATAGAATGAGTCAAGACAGTTCTCTTTGTGCCACTGAAGCAGAGCTTATACAGAGGTTACAGAGGATTACTGTACTAACAACCAATAGATTCATGTATCAAGGTAATAGTATTTTTCCAACATTTTTATTAAAATTAATCCACAGTGTTAATATCAGCTTTCTTAAGGAATCTTTGGAGTCCATTAAAACACATCACTTGAGCAATATGTCAGACTACAACAGAAATAATCGTAAATTATAGTTATTTACTAAACAATATATTAAAACTTCCCCAAAAGAAGGATTATGCAGATTATGGTCCCTTATAATGTTGGAAGTTATATGACAGAGTACTATGCATGTCTTGGCTATTGCTTTTAATAAAAAAAAAACAACTAATAGAGGCAAGAGTGCTTTAAAGTGTTGGTTTTGAATTGCCTGTCATCTAAATTCTTCAGCATGTCTCCACATCCCATATGGGTCTATTCTTAGGGAATAAAAGATAGATCAGATTCCATTTCTATCACTTAGTAAACCAGGAGGGTTGGAGCAACTAAGGAAAGGTGAGGATGGAAGAAGGAGATACTTGGATAATGGTGGAGGGAAGACAAAGTAGGAGGCAACTAGAAACAAAGACTTAAGTGGAAATATCAGTAGCAGAATGTGGCAGACTATGCTGTGTCTTGCTTGAGGGAGGGAGGTAAATGTGGGAGAGGTCTAGAAAAAATGATAGAAATATTACACATGATTTTGGAGATCCTGATTACATCTTGTGTTTAGGTTCTTGGAGGAATTACTTGCCTTTTACCATTATCAGGTTTGTCTTTATGTGCAATAGCTATCCATGGTATGCATTGTGTGAATGGCAAACCCTCCCCTTATGGTAACCAGTGTGGGTTAATAGTTCTTTAAAGTTCCAGATTTGTACAGTTTGGCATTTCTAATCCAGTTTATAACTCTGTGTGGCATAGAATGCATTAGCTTTCGTGTTGTAGTTTGTTAGTTGCACAAAAGACTGGTTAATTTCCATTCAGTTCACCACCACCCGTGGGATAGGAGAGTTTTTAGTAGCAACAAAGGATTCAGTGGGGCAGGGAAGCAGTGCTGCACAGATAGATTTTTGCTCAAACCTGTCTTCATAAAGTACAAAGAACTGTGGAAGCAAATATTGTTCCTCGTTTAAAAGCAGGTCATTGTTTTGTTCTTCCTTAATATTTGTGCCCAGGATACATACTCCTAACTGTTAATAATAATAATAATAATAATAATAATAATAATAATAATAATAATAATAAAGTTGGAAGGGACCTTGGAGGTCATCTAGTCCAACCCCCTGCTCAGGCAGGAAACCCTATACCATTTTGGACAAATGGCTGTCCAGTTTCTTCTTTAAAACTTCCAGTGTTGGTGCATTCACCGCTTCTGGAGGCAGGTTAATTGTTCTAACTGTCAGGAAATTTTTCCTTAGTTCTAGGTTGCTTCTCTCCTTGATTAGTTTCCATCCGTTGTTTCTTGTCCTGCCTCCAGGCGCCTTGGAAAATAGCTTGACTCCCTCTTCTTTGTGGCAGCCCCTGAGATATTGGAACACTGCTATCATGTCCCCCCTCGTCCTTCTCTTCATTAAACTAGACATACCCAATTCCAGCAACCGTTCCTTATATGCTTTAGCCTCCAGTCCCCTAATCATCTTTGTTGCTCTTCTCTGTACTCTGATTTCTTGGCTTCATTAACATTTGTTATGCAAATGTGAGACCTAAGTTAAGCAGCCCATTACTTCAGTGACCCTGAACCCAGGCTCTAGCATTAGGGCTCTTCATTTCAGGCTTCGTCCCCTGTCCTGTCCTTGGACGCAATCATTGATGTTTGGTTAGGAACTCTTAAAAGCCAGGATTTGCTTTCAGGTGACTGACGCCTCTTGTTGCACTTGCTATCGCTCCACTCTGCAGCTCCATTTTTATTTTTAGTAATTTTCACTGTATTTTTTTTTCTTCTCCCTGTATTTTTAAAATATTCCAAATCCTTTATTTAGAAATGTTTGCACATTTAAATGCAAGATATTGGTACAGTTTAAAACTTGATGTGAAAAAAATTACATGTTGCCTGTCTTGCCAGCTGGCACTATTTTAGCAATGATTTAACATATTTTTACATGTCTTTCAATTACCACAAAGTCTTCTTAGTCTATTTTCATTTTTACAGCAAAGAAAATAATAGCCTGAAGTCCTTTTAATTCAAAGTAAAGAATTGAATAAAAATCAAAAGTGTGTTATAGATTTGGTTATATAATCAGTTGGTTAATGTTATTTAGATTATGATTAATATTTGTAACCCTGTGAACAGCTCTGGGGAGTGGGGGGGGATGGGGGTTGGAGGGGTGGGTAAGGGGGATTTACAATGTAAATTTTATAAAACTAATAATAATAATAATAATAATAATAATAATAATAATAATAATAATAATAATAATAATAATAATAATAATAAAGAATTGAATAAAATTCAATTACATTCAATTCAGTTGCATTCAAAACTGTTATTTGCTGTTATCTACCAGTCATACAAGTGCAGCTTGGACACCTTGGATCAAGACAGTCTGGGTTAACGTTGACTGTATAATCTTTTTTCAAATTTGCAGACCTTTCTGAAAATTGCCCTGAAATGATTGAGATCCCATTCCAGAATAGGTCTTCAATTTCCCAACTGGACAAGACTGAAAAGGAAGATGAACAAAAGGAACTTACCCCAGGAAACACTTTCTTGCGAGAAATGTTTAAAATAATGATTGAAGGAATCGGATTATCTATTGTAAGTGGTTATGCTATGTATTGCCTCCTTAAGTTCATCAATTCCTCTGATTCAGTCTTATTGCTTATTGTAGCCCAGACCACATTCAGCCCTTTGACTATCCTTGTTTGGTCCACGGTGGCGGGGGGTGGGGCGGAGAGGGTGACAGGGCCCCTCCACAGAACTCTCAGTTTCTCTTGGGAAAATTAATTGCCCACCCCCATTGTAGACAGATATTTCTTCCTTTTTGATTTTCCCACATCACTTTTAACCAAACAGCGGTCCCCAACCTTTTTGGCTCCATGGACCGTCAGTGGGGGGTGGGGAGGGGATGGTTTTGCGCATGTAAGCTAAACCTACACATGTGCAAATAAAGTTTTGTATGCTCCCAATAGTACTGGTCTGCAGTCTTGGGTTTGGGGAGCCCTGCTATCGAGTGCTTGTTAGAATGTGTCAGTATATCTGCCTGAGGTGTAGTAGGCTTTGAATGGGAATAAGAAGGTAAATAACAGCATACATATTGCACATTATTTTATACAGATTGCACAGAATTACAATTTTCTAATTTTTCAATTGAACTAGAATCGATGTTTTGTTGGCTGGAGTCCTTCCAGATATTTTGGTGTGTGATATGTATCTTTGTAAAAAAAAAAAAAAAAACCACAACCTTTTAAGAATGCTTCATTTTAGTCAAATGCTTATAGCGTATTAGTTATGTGCTTTGTTCTTAGATGAGAAAGAAGAATCGTGGGAGATAACGTAACTTTTCTCATGCCTAGGGCACTACCAGATTAAGCACTCCGAAGCAACAGTGGAAGAAAATTCTCTTGTCTTGTAAGGATACTTTTAAAGTGCAACTTGGGCGACTGCTTGTGCATGCTTTGTCTCCAACACGCTCTTTGCAAGAACAAAAGCACACCTTGGAATTCTTACACGAAATTAACCACCAGGAGATTTTGCGAGACTGTTTAAGTACAACTTTGCAGGTAAGAATTCTAGCACTTTTAAAAGCTTGAAGAGAGATTGCTCTAATGTTTTTTTGAAGAATTCAGATGTTTATTTAAGCTCTATTATGGTTAAAACGTAAAAACTCCATTGAGAGAGGTACCATTTGTTAATAGCCTGTTGTGTGTATGGGAAATGATATTTTTAGATTTATAGTCCTACCAGTGCTTTTCTTTAGTTTTTTATTTATTCAATAAAACCTTGATAAGAGGAATTTATATGGAAAAATGTGGTCTTAATAGATGATAACTTTACCCTGTGAACTGACAGACTTTGAACCAAAGCCACATTGTCAAAATTTGGAAGAAATAGGAAATCACAGGGGATAAATTGTTGCCCGAGGAAATTGGGCTTAAAATATGAAGTTCATTTGTGGTTGAAATTATTGCCTTGGATTGTACCTGAAGGCAAACCAAAAGCAATACAAGTATTTCATAACTAATAGAATATTCTTTTTGATCTATACTGTGTATCAGTAAATAAGTAACAGTGTTCTATATCAGCTACTTATTTTCCAGACCAAATGTATATAGCTGAAGCACCTATGAGGGCACTTCCCCTCTTGCAATTAATTATGACATTTTTTTTCCTATCAAGTCTCCATGACATGCCTTTGTCATGAGGCAGACAGGTGTAACTCTACTGGTGTTAGTCTTCTTAACTCTACTGGTGTTAGTCTTCTTAATTCTACTTGTGTTAGTCTTCTTAACTCTACTCGTGTTAGTTCTGTTTGTCCCCTTATTCTGACACTATCTAAAGGCAGCCTCAAGGCGTTGCACTTTCTGTTAGGCTTTACTACCTGTTTCCTTGTAGGGAAGCCAGGTGAGGGCAATAACTAGAGATCGAGGCAAGAGCGGCAGAATTGTCAGTGGGGATATGATATGGTAAATCAAAGTGGATTGAGAGCACTTCAGCATAACAGTAGAGATAGTCTCTCTGTTAGACTGCAGACCCATTTAGCTCATTTCTGTTGACATGAAAAGAGCCCCCACGGGCGTTTCCCAGGCAACGGTGAAGTCACTGGCTAATCCTTTCAACCTGGAAGTGCCTTAAATGGTGCCTCTGACATGAACAGAACAGGGATGTGATCACCTTTTGTGACCCGTAATAACCGTGTTATTAACAACTGCAGTGGTTCACTTTTAACTGTGGCAAGAAAGGTCATAAAATGGGACAAAACTCACTTAACTGAGCAACAGAAATGTTGGGCTCAACTGTGATCGTAAATTGAGGTCTATCTGTATCAAGCTATAGTATATAATAAGTCAGCCATCTTTGTCCCTTCAACTTTAAAAGGCATTAACCATGTTATATGAGGAACATCACAAAATCTTTTTGAGTGCATAAACATGTTGAATATGCTTTGAATAATTACAATTATTCAAATTATAATAATTATAAAATATGTAAATGAGTATTTTAATATGATTTCTTTCTATAGTCCTTAATTTGTAACTGTTCTATTATTATATATTATTATTATTGCAGCATGGGCCTAAGTTGACACTGTACTTATTTGAATTAATGCATGATCACAAAGATGAATTAACCAAAGAAGAACAGATATCAGTTGGAGCATTGATGAACACATTAAAGCTTTGTGGGTACAAATACATTCCTCTCAATGCACCACCGAAACCTGACCTCATAAAAGCAATGAAAGAGGTATGTAAATCTATAGAATATACTGATCTCACTTGATTACATTTATAGCATTAACATATTTGCAAAACTAGATATGGAGCATTATTGAAATTTCTATTTTAATAGAAAGTTACACAATTCTGCATTTTCAAATCAGTATGAACACTGAGATTCATTCAAAGACACGTTTCTCTCCAAATTATATAGTATCAGGGCTTTTTTTCAGCCGGAACGCGGCGGAACCGCGTTCCGGCACCTTTTTCCGGGCCGGCCGCACCGGAAATAGCCCCTCCCACACCGGAAATAGCCCCTCCCAAATTTTACTTGCATTCCTGTTCTCTAAAGGGGCGGTCCTAGGGTTTGATGAGGGCGTGGCCAGGTTTGAGTTCCGCCACCTTTTCTCCGCGAAAAAAAGCCCTGTATAGTATAGTTCTCTCAAAAAGGAATATGTGTAAAAATGAACATACTAGGAAAGGATTTGCACAAAACCCCATATTTTTGGAAAAATAAGGGAGGGGAATAAATTGAAGAAAAAGTATTTGCAAAAAGCATATATACTAGGAAAATTGCATGCAGATATGCAAAAATAATGATAAATGTATATGTGTGTAACGTCTTCATTGTAAATTGGAGCTTCTCTGTCTTAATAAATGTATTTCTTAAAATAATTGTAATACACTAAACAAAAATAGGAAAACATGTATCTTTAAATGAAATTTGGCTGCAATAGGTAAGTAATATTGAAGTATTGGAAATAGAATAGAATCGAAGAATACAATATTCTTTATCGGCCAAGTATGATTGGACACAAAAGGAATTTGTCTCCGGTGCATAAGCTCTCAGTGTACATACAAACAACAAAGTAATATAATCATAAGATACCAATAATAGAAGGTAATAGGAAAGATGAGAAGGATAATAGTAATACAGCCCTACTACGTGGGTAAGTATCCTTAGACATAAGACAGTGCTGTGGGAATTGGGTGTTCAGCAGAGTGATGGCATGAGGGAAAAGACTATCTCTGTCTAGTTGTTTTGGCATGCAATGCCCCGTAGCAGTGTCGCGTGGGGAGGAGCTGAAACAGTTTATGTCCAGGATGTGAGGAGTCTCTGGATATTTTCTCAGCCTTCTGATCCACACAATATACAGGTCTTCCAAGGAAGGAAGGCTGGTTGCAATTGTTCTTTCAGCAGTCCTAACTATCTGTTGAACCCTGTACTTGTCATGGTTGGTTGCTGTACCAAACCAGTTATACTGTATAAATACTGTACTTGATATTGCTGAAAAATAAGAAAATAGCTGAAAAAGTGAATCACTGTTTTAAACTGCTTATCAGGACCATAAGAAATACGTGGGTGAAGAAGAGGTGAATAAAGCTTCTTGGGAAAAGATAATGGCCAACAACTGGCAAACGTAAGTTGCTACTGCTTTTACTAAGAATAAAAATAGATGTTGCCTCAACCATTGAGCCTTCATCAAGACAGGCACCAGTCTAGTTTCCTTCCCTCTCCTATAACATGGAAGATAAAATTCAAGATATTGTTACGCTGTACTTTTCTTTACCTCTGTGCATCTTGACAAAAGCATGGAATAGAAAAAAAAGCATACAAAATGCCATGTCATTATTATACAGTGTGGGAGGGAAGAGTCAAACAGTATAAAATTGCTCTTTCTAGCATCAAAGGTCTTCTCTTTTTAATCCACTTCTTTTCACAGTAGGATATCTTCAATGTCATGCTATCGAATTAAATTATGGTTACACCTGGCATTATCTCAGAAGTTGGTGATTTGAGAAGTTTCTTCTGAATCCTACCACCCATACTGAATCCTAACTTGAATAAAATCCTTTAACTTAATAGTAGAGGAGACATTTGGGGGTGGGAAGGGGATTGGCTAAACTAAAAGAGAAGAACAGGGGAAAAAAACACCATTTCCTTATAAATGGAAATTCCCAGCTACAGACTGATATAGTGCTTGCTTTGTTTGTTCCTTAATGTAAATGGTGCTACCCTTACAAATTGGTATTTCCATTAGTCTGTTTCAGCGCTTGGATGCAAAGTCAAAGGAGATTTCTAAAATTGCAGGGGACATCACTCAGGCTGCCTCTCTGTCCCAGGGCATGGAAAGAAAGAAGGTGATTCAGCACATCAGGGGAATGTATAAAACAGACTTAAGTGCCAGCAGACACTGGCAGGAGCTCATTCAGCAATTTACACATGACAGGTGAGCAGCTACCTTTCTGTCTTTCAAAAAAATAATGGCTGCTGTTATTGCTTAATGGGGGAAAAAAAATCTGAGATAGCTGTTCCCATTTGTGAAATAGAATTTTATTCACATTAAGATTTGTATTTTAGAAGGACAGATGCAAACATTCACTTGAAACTCTGCCTTTATTTCCCTCAAAAGAAGCAAACTCTGCAATTCTTCAAAATTAGTATAGGGTGAAGACTGCTGTGAACCAAATAACCTTTTCTCTGTTACAACCTAAAAATCTGGGCAAGTTATAGTAATGTAAAATGTGGAAGGAAAAAAAAATCTCATCTATTTTGTTCCAAATTAATGTACCACTGAAACAGCAGATCAAGTTGATTTATTTGGCTTTCAAAATTATCATCTCCAGCTTTATCTCTCCTGAGGGATTGACTGTTTCTTATCCCTGCTTAGCAACATTGCATATTGTATGTGTAATATTTGGAAGCTCATCAGAATGAAATTGTTGATGAAATTGGGAAGGTACAGACTCTTTGCATACTGGACCTACCACGGGATAAGGTATCAGCCTTACTCCAATGCTTCCACTTGAGTTGAATTGAATTGCATACTTTATTTGGCCAAGTGTGATTAGACACCCGAGGAATTTCTTTCCAGTACGGAAGCACTCAGTGTACTTGGAAGACAACAGAGAAAATAATAACAATACCAATAAAAGCAGGAACTAAAGAAGATAATAAATAACAAATAACAATAATACTACAGCCACACTCTATGGGTTGATTTTTGCAGGGCTCTTTGGTATGACCCTGCCTCCTACCCAACATCTTGGCAGCTGGACCCAACTGAAGGACCTAACAGAGAGAGGCGGCGCTTGCAGAGGTGCTACTTAACTATTCCAAATAAATACCTCCTCAAAGACAGGCAAAAATTGGAAGGTAGGTTATATAGCATTCTTTAGGAGTCCAGTTACTTTCTCAAAAAAAAATTTAAAACATAAAAGTTTTGTTTTGCTTCTTTATAGAGGTTCTTAAGCCCCCCCTGGCCTATCTGTTTGAAGACAAAACACATTCATCTCACTCTTCCACAGTGAAAGACAAAGCTGCCAGCGAGCATATAAGGTTAGTTCCCCTGAAAGGTCAAAAGCTTAAAAAGAGGCAGGAGGGTTGTGAAAAAAGTAACATAATGCAAGGTCATCAGTACTTATACACAGGATGCTTAAGAACCATCAGAAAGCTTCTCACCAATTAGGCCTGAGTTGTAGAAATACGAGTCCAGGTTGAACAGGTAAATGGAGAAGCAAGTAGTGGGGAAGTCAGGCTAACTTAATTGACAAGAGGAGGGCTCAGTTATTACCAAATACATATATTTTTATGCATTTAGGCTGTGTTAGTAATGCAATTCATTGGACTTAACTGTTTACAGCTCCTCCCCTCCACCTGTATGTATATATATATACTGTATGTGTGTGTGTGTGTGTCTGTGTATATCCTGCTAATATCTAGTGAAATAGATTATAATCCAAAAGACCATTTACTGTAATAAATCTGTTAGGTTTGAGTCCAAACTGTGGGATGCATGGCTCCTATCAGCTAGTCTCTATATCTCAGAAGAAAGGAGGTGGTAGAAGAAAGAGGAGGGGAAAGGAAGAAATATTCTACCTGTAAATTTCACATGTGATAACTAGGATCTGCCATCCTTGATTTTTATATTACCATACTATTTGAATTGTCATATTTTATTGTGTCTCTTTGCAGAGTTAATCGAAGGTGTATAAATGTGGCCCCGTCAAGAGAGACCCCTGGTGAATTGTTACTAGGTAAATCTTTTTTCCCTTAACTGGGCACTTGACCAAGCAATCTGGCTCTTATATAAAGGTAGCAGTTTTGAGATGAGTACTTTTGATACCTGCGAAAATAGCAAATCTAGCTATTTCAAAAATTCCTCCAGGCTAAATTTAAAAGAAATCACCTTCATCTTAGTCTTAGAAAAGACAA
>NW_015386835.1:599660-601256 GCF_001527695.2 Protobothrops mucrosquamatus | reverse complement strand
CCCCTGGTGAATTGTTACTAGGTAAATCTTTTTTCCCTTAACTGGGCACTTGACCAAGCAATCTGGCTCTTATATAAAGGTAGCAGTTTTGAGATGAGTACTTTTGATACCTGCGAAAATAGCAAATCTAGCTATTTCAAAAATTCCTCCAGGCTAAATTTAAAAGAAATCACCTTCATCTTAGTCTTAGAAAAGACAAGACAATACACACAGGATAAAAAAAAAATGCTAAGAGTGATTTTGTCATCCATTAGTCCAAAATACAGTGGTATGGGCAGTGATGGGCACACTTGTGTATGCCAGTGTGACAGCCCTGCTTTCTAAGCTGCACTAGTTTACCAGGACCCTTTCAAGTGAGATTCAAGGTACTGGTATGGTGTCTGCTCAGCTGGAATGAGCTGAAACAGGGTACTGGTGAACTAGTGCAGCCTACAAATTAGGGAGGGTCTGTGACAATTCGTCGTGGCCAACTCTCCACAGCCAACTTGCTATGGCCAACTTGCTGTGGAACACGAGTTACGCTAATATCGAAGAAATGGCGGAATAGAATAATTAAAGGATGCAAAAGGAGGGACAAAATGAAATGTGAATGACAAAAAATAAAACATTTTTTAAATTTATTTTAAATAATTAAATTGAACTGTTAAATTGTCCAGCGGGGAGTTGATCATAGTGAGTTGGTCGTGGCGAGTGGGCCACAGCAAGTTGGGTCTGGAATGAGATTCCCCCTCCCCCACCCCCCAATATCTGTGTGGCTCCCACCTTGCTTGGCATTCCAGAAAGCCTTAAAGACCTGACTTTCTCCCAAGCCTTGGGTTAAGGTGGTTGAAGCCCCTTTTGGATTCATTCATTCATTCATTCATTCAAAATATTTATTTAGCTGCCCATCTACTATCCAAATCTACGCAGCTCTTAATCAAAAATTAAAACTATAAAATATTGAAACTATAAAACTAAACACATTAAAAAATTAAAAACAACAGTGTTGGGTCTCTGTAGGTTGTTAGCCATTTGCCATTGGTTCTTGTTCTCTTTTATGATTTTATTACATTGTATTTTCTATGTTGTTTGCTTTTATTGTACACTGCTCAGACTCAGTTTGGAGATGGACAATACTTAGGTTTAATAAATTAAATGAAACTTATTTTCATGTCAGTGTTTTGATATCATATGTAGGTTAAATATAAACCATGGTAACTCTAATGTGTACATACCAGTCGGGCTTCAGGCCAGGACACAGCACGGAAACGGCATTGGTCACGTTGGTTAATGATCTCTGGAGGGCCCGGGACAGGGGTTATTCCTCTGTCCTTGTGCTTTTGGACCTCTCAGCGGCTTTTGATACCGTGGACCACGGCATCATGCTGCGGCGTCTTGGTGAGTTAGGAGTGGGAGGGACTGTTATGCGGTGGTTCTCCTCCTTCCTCACCGACCGTACGCAGTCTGTATTGGCAGGGGGACAGAGGTCGACCCCAAGGCCCCTAACTTGTGGGGTTCCACAGGGGTCGGTCCTCTCTCCGCTTCTGTTCAATATTTATGTGAAGCCGCTGGGGGAGATCATTCGTGGCTTTGGGGTGGAGTTCCATCAGTACGCTG
>NW_015386835.1:526832-597727 GCF_001527695.2 Protobothrops mucrosquamatus | reverse complement strand
GCAAAGCGTCCCGGTCCAGAAAGGGGCGCAACTGGTAAATCAGGCGCACCTGATAAAACGCCCCCCTGGTCACGGCCGACAAATGATCTTCCAGTGTCAGCCGTGGATCCAGGAGGACTCCCAGATTGCGCGCCCTCTCTGAGGGGGCCAAGGATTCGCCCCCTATAGACAGCGATGGAACCAACTGACTATGCCGGGGTGCCGGCAGCCACAGCCACTCGGTCTTGGAAGGGTTGAGTCTGAGTCTGTTCCTTCCCATCCAGACCCGTACGGCCTCCAGGCAACGGGCCATCACGTCAAGGGCATCGTTGGGGTGACCCGGGGTGGAGATGTACAGCTGTTCTCTTTTATGATTTTATTACATTGTATTTTCTATGTTGTTTGCTTTTATTGTACACTGCTCAGACTCAGTTTGGAGATGGACAATACTTAGGTTTAATAAATTAAATGAAACTTATTTTCATGTCAGTGTTTTGATATCATATGTAGGTTAAATATAAACCATGGTAACTCTAATGTGTACATTAAAAATATTTCTTAAATATTTGCAGGCAAATGTGGAATGTATTTTGTGGAAGACAATGCTTCTGAAATTATTGAAAATTCAGTAAGTAAAAGTTTTGAATTGTTTTTAAATCATACTTTTAAATATGTTTATGTACACTTAAAGATTATAATTCACGCAAAATCTATAATATGTAAGAATCCTAGGAATTCAGATATCCGTTTTTATGGATATGTTGTTGAAAGAAAAAAAACATTAGTTAGGTAAATTTCATCAGTAGATTTTTTTCTGGCATCTGAAAGTATTTAAGTTAGAAATGTTTGATACTTAGTTAAAATGCATTGAATAGGTACATTTATTAATACTGACATTTGGCATAAAATATCAAAATAAAACAATAACATTAAGAATTTATGTATCCCATAGTAAAAATATCAAAAGCATTAAAATTTTTCTATATCAAAGAAGTACATTCTGGGTATTATTATTATTATTATTATGAAAAAGCTAATTACTTTAACATGCTGCATTTTCTTCAGAGTTTTCAGGGAGAAACTGAGCCAGCTTCGTTTTCTTGGACATTTGAAGAAATCAAAGAAGTACACAAGCGTTGGTGGCAATTAAGAGATAATGCTGTAGAAATATTTTTAACAAATGGCAGAACATTACTATTGGCTTTTGACAACACAAAGGTAAGTATGTCGGATGACTATATAGTAATGTTGGATGGAGCTTTGTGTAACTTTTGTTTCATATGTATGAAAATTTACAAAAGAAATCAAAGGGAATCCAGGCAGAGAAAAACCGAGCAGCAGACCCATCTCTGAATTCCAACCCTTGCCGGTTTGCATGTATGTCTGGGAAAAGAACAATTCTTTGCTAAAACCCAGGCATCCTGAAGAGGCTACTGGAATCTAGTAGATGGAAAATCTCAACTTTTGAACATAAATATACTGTATATCAGGGGTCCCCAACCCCGGTCCGCGGACTGGTACCGGGCCGCAGCATGCCAGCAACCGGTCTGCACAAACAAGCAAAGCCCCATCCGCGAGATGCAGGCAGCACACAAAACCACGTCCCCTCTGGTCCGCAGAAAAACCTCTCTCCACGGAACCGGTCCCTGGTGCCCAAAAGGTTGGGGACATCTGCTGTATATCATAGAAGATCTCCTATGTCCTCCTCCAGAAGGTTAGGAGGTTATATTTTGGCCCCAAGGTTACCCATCCCAGTGAATAGCAGGAAGCATTTAATACCACTATATTAATGTATACTTTAAAAGATCACAAGAGAAAAGAAATAATCTCAGTTTAATTCTGATGATTGATCAGTCAGAAAAAGGTTTATGGGTTTAATGGTTTTTCCCTTGAGAGAGATTCTATATATTGAGAGCTTATAGTGGAAAAGTTTCACAGATGTTGTAGTGATGGCATTTCATTTGATAACATGAACAAGTTTGTGGGCAAGTGTGGATGTACAGGTAGTTCCCAACCTGTAAACATTCATTCAGTGACTGTTCAAAGTTACAAAAGCACTGAACAAACAGTGGCTATGACTGGTCCTCAACCTTCCAGCAATCCCAGCTACCTCACAATCATGATATCATGATCTGGGCACTTGACAACCAACTCACACTTAGAGCTGGTTGCAGTTCTCTGCAATCACGTGATTGTCTTTTGCAGCCTTCCCAGAATGTCAGTGGGGAAGCTGACAGAGAAGGTCGCAAGTCGCTGAGGTCAGTCTCCCCCACCTGCAAACCCTTTCCAGACCCTTCTGTGTTTGTGCCCCACTAGCCACTCACACATCATTGTGCAGTCTTGTGCACTTTCCCCAAGCCTTGCCATGCCTCCCCTGCCCTTTACGGCTGCATTGCTTAGGGACAGAAATTCTGGTCCCAATTTCCATCATAAGTCGAGGACTATGTGTATGCAACATATTTTGGAAAGGGAAGTCAAGCACCTATTCATGAGACTACACATCAAGAGCTGAATGAGGTGAATGAGGCATGAAGATATGTATGTATTACTCTGGCTACACTTCTAAAATAAACACATGACTGTTCAAGTATATTGAAAATGTGTATTTCAAAAGATTCATGCTTTAAGGCTTGGTAAAAATTCTATTTGATTCTTTTTAGGTGCGGGATGATGTATACCACAATATCCTAACAAATAATCTTCCTAATCTCTTGGAGTATGGCAATATTACTGCATTAACCCATCTGTGGTATACTGGACAGATCACTAATTTTGAATACCTCACTCATTTGAATAAACATGCTGGCCGTTCCTTCAACGATCTCATGCAGTATCCAGTATTTCCCTTTATACTTTCCGACTATACTAATGAAACATTGGACTTAAACGATCCATCTGTTTATAGGTAAAAATATAATGGCTTGCCTTTTAAAATGATTTACTAGATATATCACTTTCTGTCAAATTCACATAATGGTAGTGATAAAAACCCTCATTAGACTGCATTTGTTGTGTTCCTTAAGTTCTGGAATTGACAAATTATAATATTGGTGTAATTTCAGAAATTTGATCAAACCAATAGCTGTACAGTCAAAGGAAAAGGAAGATCGTTACGTGGACACTTACAAGGTACTGAAATATTTCAGTTCATATCATTCATATTTATAATTGAAAAGGTATGAGAGACAGAGAGAGAGAACATGTTAAACCATGAAATTTGTCTTTGTTCTGCTAACTGCCTGCCTGATGATTCAAATGAGCAAAAGGGAATAAAATATTCAATATTCCTCATTCTAGTTTTTGATAAAAGATAATTGTCTTCTGAAGTGATCGCAAGTTGTTGTGGGAGCTACTTTTCTTTGTCGCTAGAGCTTAGAGCAGTGGTGGGATTCAAATATGTGAACAACCGGTTCTCTGTGTGGATGTTGCTTCTGGAAGTCCATTCTGGGCTTGGGCAACAAAAAATTAGCTACCGGTTCTGTCAAAGTGGTGCGAACCGGATGAATCTCACCACTGGCTTAGAGTCTAACCCATTTTGAGGCTGATGAGTTAGTTTCAATTAGTAGTACTATTTGGTAGTACTATTACTAAGTAATCTGTGAAAATATATATGATTTATTTACTTAACAGCTGAAGAAAACCTTTTCAGATTTCCTGTTTGAGATTGTCTTGAGTGGAGTGCCCTTGGTATGATGTCCTCACTGACACTGTTGATGGTCTCTTTAGTCCTGATGACATCCAATTTTTATATCTGAAGTTTTTCTCTCTTTTATAGAAAGGAAATTTCATTTTTATCATGTTGATTGATAAATTGATTTTTAAGTTATCAATCGAAAGATAAGATTAAGTAATCAGTTCACTATATTGCTAATTTAAATAGCAGCACAAGTTTAGTATTGCTGTACACAAGTATCACTTATGACCATTGAAGTTATGATGGACTTCCCCAAGGCTACTTATAACCTGGATTCAAAGCTCTGAAGATCTCCCCCTGCCCCCCCCCTTCAGTCACCTGATCGCATTTGGGGCACTTGGCAACCAGCCTCCATTTATAGCCCTTTGCAGCATCCTACAGTCACATGACCACCGTTTACAATGTTTTTTTGCCAGAAACCTCCGTTTACTTCCAGTTTCCAGCAAAAAATGCCTATTAAAGAGAATGGATTTGCTTAACAACCACAATGTTTGCTAAATGACCACAACAAAAAAGCTTGTAAAATCGGGCATGGTCTACGGCAAGGGCGTCAAACTGCCAGCCCGTGGAAGCCGCACCCACCCCATTGCTGGCAATGGCAAAATAGTGCCAATACGTTGTGCGGCGTCATGTGACATCGCGAGTTTGACATGTCTGGTCTACGGGGATCTTCTTAACAACCAACATGACTTACAACCATAATTTTGGGCTGAATTGCAGTTGTAAGTCAAGCAGTAATTGTATTAGACAGAAATGGATGTCTTTTTTTTTAATTTTGTATTTTAACTTTGGAAATAAATAAAAATTACAAAAACTGCATGTTTTTTTCCTCTGTTCTTTTCTGCTGCAGTACCTAGAAGAAGAATATCGTAAAGGAGCTAGAGAAGATGATCCCATGCCTCCTGTACAACCTTATCATTATGGATCTCATTACTCAAATAGCGGAACAGTTCTTCACTTTCTGGTTAGAATGCCGCCCTTCACAAAGATGTTTTTAGCTTATCAAGGTACGTTTTCCTAAGTTTTTATTATTTAAATACTTTTAATTTCCTAGCTTTGAATGGGCAATAGACACAAAACAGAACCAACAGACTATTACAGATATTTATTTTAATTGTTTTGTTTTACAATCCTTAGAAATAGAAGTGCTGAAATGTGTCCTGTGTGTCTGCACCAGTAAAAGTGTATGCACATAAATAAAATACAGAGAATTAAATGTATTCACTGGTGATCACCAAAAGTTAAGTGTGATATATTCATTTCTAATTAATTTAATATGGTTTCATTTTCAGATCAGAGTTTTGATATTCCAGACAGAACTTTCCATTCTACTAACACAACCTGGCGTCTTTCATCGTACGAATCTATGACTGATGTAAAGGAACTCATCCCAGAATTTTTTTATCTTCCTGAGTTTTTAGTTAACAGGGAAGGTATGCTTTAAAAAGACATTGCCGTATTTTTTATAATCCATCCAGCATTCAATAATACTGAATGCTGCAATTGTTGAACTTTTGGCCCTCATTTGGTAGATTGCAGATGTAATGGGCAAGAAAAAAAAATTACTTTATTCCAGTTGGCTCATGTGTGGGTGGTGAAAATAAAAAGTGGAGATGGACATGTTTCATTTGGGAATCAGGTCTGGGTATAGGATGGAAACTACACTGGTTGCATTAGTTTGTTTGTTTATTTCCTGCCCTTATTATTTTTACAACTAACTCAAGGTGAACATATCCAGCACACCTCTTCTTTTTCTTATTTTTTTCTACAACTCTGTAAGATAAGTTGGGCTGAGAGAGAATGACTGGCCTAAAGTCACCCAACTGACTTTCATGGCTAAGCTGGGACTAGAGTTCATGGTCTCCTGCTTTCTAGCCTGGTGCCTTAATCCTTCCTTCCTTCCTTCCTTCCTTCCTTCCTTCCTTCCTTCCTTCCTTCCTTCCTTCCTTCCTTCCTTCCTTCCTTCCTTCCTTCCTTCCTTCCTTCCTTCCCTTCCCTTCCCTTCCCTTCCCTTCCTTCCATCCTTCTATCCATCCATCCATCCATCCACCCATCCATCCATTCCTTCAGTAGGTGTTTCTAATCAGGAGTTGTAGGTAAGAAGAGATTAGCTCAGATTAACTCAGAGTGTTGCAGAGCTTGGTTCTCTCCACCCTACTTTTTAATCTTAGTTACTGAAACAGGTCATTAATTAGTGTAGGGTGCAGTATCTTGTATATTGCCACCCACACAATGTAGTTAGCATCTTGTTTCAGCGTCTGGAGGCTATGCTTGGGAAGTAACAAACTGAAGTTGAATCAAAGCAAGATGAAGTGTTGTTCGTTCACAAGGTGCTCTGGTAGCTCTGGTCTTATCTTTCAAGGAGTAGGTACTACCCTCCAGGAAAGCAGATCCATGAATCAGGAGTCCTTCTAGACTCAACTACAGCTGAAAGGAAAAGTGAGGATTATGACCCAAAGAGCTTTTACCCAGTTCCAACTAGTGTACCTATTTCTGTTCTATATGAAGTGGAACATTCACTCATAGTTTCCCACTACCATGAAGGGATTGAGGCCAGAGGGAGGGGCTTCTCTAAAATGTTCTCCATATTATGCCCCCCTGAATAAAAATGGTTCCAATGTTGCTTCCCTTCTGGAAGTAAGCTAAGACTAAACTTATCTGGTGAAATGCCAGTATTTATATTGCTCCAATTAGTTGATTTTCATTTTTTTATAATATTATTGTTATGCCATTATTGTTTAACTGTTTTCTATATACTGCTGGGAATCATATGATTGCAGTGATCCAGAAATCTAAAAAAAATAAAATAAAACAATGGATCTTCAACTGTCGGTAAACAAAACATATATCTCAACTGTTGTGTAAAAATTTACTATCTATTCATAGGTCAATAGCACCATTTTTATTGTTATTGAAAAACTTTGTTTAAAAGAAATAAATGGGTCTGTAATACATTCAGAATGTTTGGTTCATTCATAATAAAGTGGCAGTGTCATGGTTCTGACAAACAGAGACGAATAAAGCCGAACTCAGAGGCTTGCAAATTCCTCAAAGAACATGTTTATTAGTTACAAAGTATCCGCATGTCAAAAGTGAAACCAAGTCTGGAGATACACATAGCAATTCCCCAATACAAAGTTAAAAAATCCCACTCCTAAAATCATGCAAGCAATACATCTCAGCGGGCTTTTTACGCAAAGCCCAGCCTCTTGGAAGCAGCTGATGACCTTGGTTCCCATGGGAGAAAAGATTATTTTGACTAGTGAAGCACCTGGGCAACCCCTCTCCCTCCCTTCTATGTGGCAACCGAAAATGAGTAGGAAAAATGGCTGCAGCCATGCTCATTTGTAGAGTTGACATGCAGATTGGTAAAAAAGAAGCTTTCCTGGAGGAGAGAAACAGGAGCAATGCACAAGTCCAAAATTCACATTCAGATTTAAAGCTATATGAAAACTATGCAGTTGATTTAATCAATTGTTAATGTAAAATTTTGGAGAACAGAATCTTGTGACTACTGCTCTGAATTGGTTTTTTAAGAAATATGGTGTGAACATGAACATTAATTTTTACATAAGTTATTTAAATTTAAGCCAACTAATATAAGTTATTTCTATTTTTAGGTTTTGATTTTGGGATACGTCAGAATGGTGAAAGAGTAAACCATGTGAACCTCCCACCCTGGGCTCGAAATGATCCAAGATTATTTATCCTGATCCACCGTCAAGCTTTAGAGTCTGACCATGTTTCCCAAACCATCTGCCACTGGTTTGATTTGGTATTTGGGTATAAACAAAAAGGCAAGGCCTCTGTTCAAGCTATTAATGTCTTTCATCCTGCCGTAAGTATTCTTTTTTAAAAAAATAATACATTTGCCTTTCTTTCATTCAATGACAGTATCAGACCCAGCATGTACGAGAGATCCAGGCTCATCTAAAATGTAACATATTCCCATTCTTAGGTGGATATTCCTACTACAGAACAGCGTTACCTGTCTTCTATGTGTTAAGATACTTTATTAGGCTGCAACCAACCCATTACTATAGTCAGTGATTAGTTCAAAATTATCGCTGCTTACTTTGCATTAAAAAAAAGAAAAAGAAAACTGGGTATCAGCCATATGTTGCTGAAGTTTCTGAATGATCTCTTGAGCTGTTTCTTGGCCCTCGGTAACGAATAGCAATCTTTCAGCATCCCTTTTTTAAGACATGTTAGATAAAATTGGAATTATTGTATCAGTTCCTGTTTCAGAATCCAACAGGATACTAAAGATGGTAGAATTGAAGTTTGTGAAGAAGTCAGGTATAATCAACAGAAACAATCTTGGTCCAGTGCCTAATAAATGTCATCCTCTAAGGCAGTGTTTTTTAATCTTGGCAGTTTTAGGATGTGTGGACTTCAAGTCCCAAAAATCCACACATCTTAAAAGTTGCCAAAGTTGAGAAACACTACCCTAAGGCATCCATGTTTGAATCAGTTCTAAAATCAGACCAAGATGTTCACGTTAAGGTGTAGATGGCTTCTATGACGATAAAAATTAAAATATGTTAGTGGCTAAATTGTAAAAGGATCAAAGGTAAATTTGCAGAGGTTCAGAAGCTGGGAGATGTGTTAGTGCTTTATGTGTGGAACTTACCATTTTTTCCTTCTGCTTTCTGGATCTTTTTATTTTGATGATAATTGAACCAAGAGGAAGTAAGAAGAACTTTTGTTAGCTTGGAGCTTTGGTGCTGTTGTTTTGTCTCAACTGTATAGTATACTTGCTTAGCTGTTTAATTTTTTTATTGAAAAAGTTTTACGTGTGCCAATTCGATGTAATGTTTAAGGTTTTAGAAATAGGGAGACTGTGAGTTTTATTCCTCCCTTAGGCAGAGAAATCAACTGAATGCTTTTAGGCCAGTTATTCTCTCTCAGCCCAACCCACTTCAAAGGGTGCTTGTTGTGGGGAAAATAGGAAGAGAAGGCATTTTTTAACACTACTGTGACTTTTAAAACAAAAACATAAATCTAATAACAGGAATACAGATATATCCATGCCCTAAGAATGAATTCTTCTCTTATCCTTTTATGCACATATATGCTTATACATGTATATATACTGCTCAAAAAAATAAAGGGAACATTTTACCATGGAACTGAAGGGGTTTGCGTTCCCTTTATTTTTGTGAGCAGTATAGATATAATTCATTTCTGTTTACATTTTAGACATATTTTGGAATGGATGTGTCAGCTGTTGAAGATCCAGTCCAAAGAAGAGCTCTGGAGACTATGATAAAAACATATGGGCAGACTCCTCGCCAGCTGTTCCACACTGCACACGTCAGCAGATCGAAACTTATGGAAGGAGAACTCCCTGCTGCAATGGGATTATTAGTGCAGTTTGCCTTCAGAGAAACAAGGGAGCATACAAAAGAGATTGTCTATCCAGTATGTTTCATAATGCTGCCCTGTTTATTATATAACAGAACTTCTTCCTGCAAAGTATTGCAGTGTAATAGATACATGGCATACACATACACGTATACACTGACTCACTATTTGTCTATCTGTCCATTTATCTCTTATTGCTTTTTAATGGTGGGAGGATCTTGGGTGGAGAATATCTGTGGAGAAATCGATATTGTTTTAAAAGCTTTTGTTAAAATGTCTGTCAAGTCTGTGTTACCTAACCACCTCTTTTCTTTCAATAAGCCTTTTTTTCTGGATTGGAAGAGCTTCATGCTTTAGATTCCTTGTTCGTTTCATGCTCATATATATTTTTAAAAGAACAATTATCTGTGTCTCTCAACAGAGAAGTCAAGAACTATTAAAATTTTTTTTTAAAGTTTAAAAGTAACATTGTTTCTTCAATTACTATTACTCAGTTTCTTTAGAGATAAGTTTAATGAAATCACATTTTTAACTCAAAATAAAGATAGCATTGTGATCCAGCTTTATTAAACCTCTCTAGACCTAGGTTAGATATAAAAATTCCAGTCTGATAAATCATGGTGTACTCACCAGAGAACCCTCTAGAGTAGGGGTGTCAAACTGCCGGCCTGCGGGCCTGATGCGTCATGCCAAAACCGTGCCCACCCCATTGCCGGCAATGGGAAAAAAGTCGTGATACGTCGCAACACGTCATGTGACATTGCGAGTTTGACACCTGTGCTCTAGAGGTTTGTATGCAACTTCCCTTCTCATCTGTTTCTAGGGACCTCTCCTTGGTTTCTGAACCTGTAGTTCGTCGGGACTCTGAACTGAGAAACTATTCTAGGACCTTCCTCACACTTGGATGTGGGTCATGGGTGACCTTTCCCAAATCACTAAATAATGATTTAATAGATTGACGCTGTCAATTCTGAACCAGTAAAGAAGATTCCCTGTCCCACCGCTCAACACATGACATAAATACCTGCCCCAAAGAATCAACATAAAAGCAGTATATTAATAGATTACTTAAGTTAAACTAATTCAACTACATTAATTAAAATTATTTACAGGTACTCAATTGTTCCCCAATTGCATTTGACAGCCATTCTTACCTACATGTAGAGTTATACTGTGACTGACTTACACAAACATAAGAACACCCTTCTTTCCTTCCTTCCAGTAGAAACGGGGGAGGAGGGTGAAGTTAGAGTAAGAGATAACTTGAGTTGGAAAGAGCAGAAAAGAGAAAGTGGAGAAATAAAACTGGAGGGAGCTGAGAGGCAAAGACAATTGGACAGCAGAGAAAAGAAAGAAACTCTATTTAAGTATTATTAAAAGAATATAGATTTAAATGCACCAAGCAACAATGATGGTGTAGTTATCTACAGCAGGGGTAGTCAACCTTGGCTCTTTTATGACTTGTGGACTTCAACTCCCAGAATTCCTGAGCCAGCTAAGCTGGCTCAGGAATTCTGGGAATTGAAGTCCACGAGTCATAAAAGAGCCAAGGTTGACTACCCCTGATCTACACCAATTATTTTGTCTTCAGTGGCTTTTACGCAAATCAGCCAGTTTTAAGATGGCTACTAGGACTGTGCAGCTCATCAGAATGAAAGGTAAAAAGGCACTTTGGAATGGATGGGGACACAGTTGCTGCAGCGGTCTCTAACCTTTTCTCTCGGATCACATGGCTGCCATTGGCATTTGGGCCCTGAGCCAGGGAAAGGCATATTTGATAAGGAGTTAGGAACAGGTGCTGCGTTAGCCCCTTGCAAGCTCTGGAGTACGTTGTTTGCTTTCTAATGAGAAGCACTATGCAATCCTAACAACCACCCTCCAGTTCACAAGTAAGTGTTTGGGATTAAAATTGGGTGGGTAAATATGTTATATCTAACAATTTCATTAGAAATAAAAATCACGTTAAACCTGGTATTTAAAAACAATGTTTTCAAATCGCACCACTGACTGCTGCTTTGTTTCGTTTTTCTTTTAGAGTCCTTTACCTTGGATCAGAGGCTTAAAATGGGGGGAGTACGTAGGTTCTCCCAGTGCCCCTGATCCAGTGGTCTGCTTTAGCCAGCCACATGGAGAAAGATTTGGCACCTTGCAGGCTTTACCAACTAGAGCAATTTGTGGTTTGTCCCGTAAATTCTGCCTTCTGATGATCTACAGCAAAGAGCAAGGTAAGCACTCTAGTACACAGTCCTCGCAGAAACATTGGAAACTAGAGTTCATAAAAGGCCAAATTACCCTCTTTATCCATTGGTTCAGTCATCCAAAGATGACAAATAAGTTATTGGGGCCCATGCTGTATATTACTGGGTGGCATAATTGCTGTAGAGGTCTTAAATTGGGTGGCAGGTTTGTGAAATGGCTCCCACACAAGCTATAGCAATTCTGATGACAACTGTAGAAACATCCACAATGAAATGGTTCAGCTCTGCTTCATGTTGAAATTACTGCCCTTAGATAGCTTCCTGTAGAGATAGCTCTGGCTGAAACATGTTTTGGATCCCACAGAAATCAATTACTGTATAAGTAGTGTAATTCTATTTATTATGGACCCATTATGCAACAAAAAGAAATGAGGAAATTTAAGGACTCCCAACATTTTTTCTTGTTATGACAAGTTCATTGCTTCAGATTTTAACACAGAGAAAATGGAAAGCATTTCTTCTTATGAAGACCACATTATTTAAGGCTTTAATAGGTTTGTAAAACAAGAAGATTCCCAGTTGTTAAAATAACAGTGATTTTAACAGTAAAAGGATAGGTTCCAGTGTTTGCTTTTTTAAAAATAATAATAATACATGATAGAATACCTTGAAATGTCAACTGAATTTCCCTACTATTGCAGGTGTTAGAAGCATGCATAGTACAGATATCCAGTGGTCAGCCATTCTGAGTTGGGGATATGCAGATAATATTTTAAGATTAAAAAGCAAGCAAAGTGAACCTCCAGTAAACTTTATACAGAGCTCACAGTTTCACCAGGTAAGACCTGTTAATTCTCTTCTGCTCAACTAATTTAGTATTTAGGGGGGGAGGGGGGGAAGCAATCCTTACAGCATTTTAACAAATAAAGTCTGCTTTAGATGTATTGACCCTAGTCTAATAAGTCACTGTTTATCAAACTGCTGCAAGGTCCCTTCTAAACGTTAAACATTATGTCATAATCCATAATTTAATTTCTTAATAATGGAAACAATTAAGTCTATTTAAGTGTTATTATAGTACAACATAGAAAGAAAACCAAAAGACAACCCATATAGTTACAATTAGTCATCAGTAGGATGCGAGCTTTTATGATTTTGAGCTTGTTTAATCAAATACATTAAAGGATGAATGTGCAAACAAAGAGCCAGCTGCTGTTTTTCCTGCTTCTCATCGATCACACTATTCATAAGTTTTTTTTTTGCTACCTTGTCCACACAATTGTAGAATGTAGGTGTATACCTGATCTTATGGCCTCTGGTCCAGGCAAATTAATACCACAATAAACTGCTCTTACATTCATGCTACTCTCTGACTTTCTTAAATCTGTGTTTGCTTTTGATCCTATCTATACAGATGAAGTTGCTACTTTATGGTTATTATACTATCAGACTTAGGGAATCACTGCTCACTTCAATAGTCATCAGAAAATGATTCTGTCTGAATTAACTGAATCAAACTACTTGATTCTAGAGCCCAGTTGCATGTATTGTACATGGTATATGCATTACCGTATTTTCCGGCGTATAAGACGACTGGGTGTATAAGACGACCCCCAACTTTTCCAGTTAAAATATAGAGTTTGAGCGAGAGAGGGGGGGGGAGAGAAAACTTGATGAGTAATATGCCAAACCACATGTGTAAAGGAATAAAATAAAATACCCGTATTTTCTGGCGTGTAAGACGACTGGGCGTATAAGACGACCCCCGACTTTTGAGAAGATTTTCAGGGTTTAGAAAGTCGTCTTATATGGTGGAAAATACGGTATATCAAAAGCTTGAGCTGCAGAGTTTAGAGTTGCAGTTTTCCCTGTTACTTAGAAAGCTTATTTCCAGCACCCTTATAACTTCCTTGTGTAGTTTGCTATATGACACAGAGTAACTACAGTAGGAGAAAGTTTAGTTTTGTATGTGAGTCAATGCGTGTAGATTTGCAACCTAATTCATTATTGTAAGCGTGGCTGTGGTCTTTTTTCAGTGGAGGAATGGAATGAGTTCAAGAACAAAACAGCTGAAGAACTAAAAAACAGGAAGTGTTTTTCTTTAAATGTATCTGTTTTTAATATAATCCCCTTTGGCAGTCCTTGAGATGAACAGCAGATAAAGCATAAATACTGTTTAAATGTCTCACCTTTTTTTGTATCTAAGGTAACAAGTTGTGCCTGGGTGCCAGACAGCTGTCAACTTTTTACCGGGAGTAAATGTGGAGTTATCACAGCGTATATGAACAGATTCGCTAGTTGCACTGTAAGTATATAAAATTGAAGCTATAACTGCTTAAAATCTGGCTGTAGTTTAATTAGTTTCCCTAACATGGTTCTTCTTTCCTAATCTTAGAGATCTTGTGTCTTTCTTGCCCATCCCTCAGCTAAATTATTAAATGATTTGATTTCCCTTTTTTTATTTTGCCAAACATACCAGTTTTATCTGAATAGGTAAAGTTTGGACATCTATAAAAGAAATGTTTAACTCTTTTACCTCTGCCAGTTTGCTAATAATTATAAAAACAAATGTTTTCCTATGTATATCCTGTACCTATCATTTTACCTACATATATACATGTAGATATGTATAGCCACCAAATATCATTGCACCTTTCAAATATTAGATTGAAATATAAATATATAATTAGTAATCTAGTTGGGAGTTTCTTAACTTTCAAGTATTTTGGTTCTTATCTGTTACCCTGAAAATAAGCAAACCTATGGGCTACATGGTACTCAGTTCCATTTTGTAGACCTCCAAACCCTCCAGGATCATGTTTGTTTGTTTTTCTTTATTTATCATCTAGATTTATATGACTGCACTATCAGTATATAACTCAGAATGGCTAAAAACAGTAAAATAAACACAACAATTATCATAAACAATTAGAATCAAGTTTTGCCCATAGCAAAATTTAGCAAAATAGTCATTACGCCACAATGGGGTTATCCCAATGCTGACATCCAGAGTTTGGTTGAAGAGACTGGTGTTTACTGCCTTAAAAAGGCTGGTTGGCAAGATTAAGGTCATCCAAAGCTCAAGGGTATGTTGTTCCAAAGAGCAGGTATCATGATAGAGAAGTCATGCTTTCTGGGTTGCATTAGATGGCACTGTTTAATAGAGGGGATTAGTGGTATAATAACTGCCAGATCATGTAACTGAAGATGGGCAGTCCACAAAAAAACATGAAGGGCTTAATAGGTGATAATCAACATCTTGAATTGTACCTGGAGGTCTAGTGCAGGGCTTTTCAACCTTTTCACCCATTGTACCACTTTTAGGATATGGCAATATCTGAGTACCACCAGTCGCCTAGCAAGGTGTCAAAAACTTGATGACCAAAAAAAAAAAAAAAAAGGGAAAAAAGTGATGAAGTACAGGTAGTCCTCGACTTACAACAGTTCGCTTAGTGACTGTTCAAAGTTACAATGGCACTGAAAAAAGTGCCCCCCAAGCCACAGCCGAGCACCTGCCCACCCGGCGGCGCTCTTCCTCCTGTCCGAGGTTTTCATTGTTGTGAGCATTTCTGTTGAGGGTTGGCAGCGGGGGTGGGGTGGGGGGGTGTTTGGTTTTTATTCCCCCCGTCTGCTGGGTGGTTGCAGCAGGTTTTGGTCACTTCACATGACTCTGGGACACTGTGACCGTCATAAATATGAATCAGTTGCCAAGCATCTGAATGTAAATCACAAGACCCTGGAGATGCTGCAACGTTCCAGCTGATTGGTGCTTCTTCTGGGCTCAGCAGAAGCGCCGGGATCAGTGCCGAGCTCCAGCTGGAGCCTGGCGCTGATCCTGGTGCTTCCGCTGAGCCCTGCAGCTCCAGCCATCTCTTGTTCAGGCTTGTGCGGTGCTGCCACCAGTTCAGCTCATTCCCTTCCCCCGCTACCACTTTTTTAGGATGGTCGTGTACCACCTGCCAGATGCCAATGTCCCACAGGTGGTACCCGTACCACTGGTTGAAAAGCCTTGGTCTAGTGGAAACTAGTGAAATTCCTTGAGGAGAGGTATTACAGGTGAATTGAAGCATCCATGTCACTGTATTTTAGGTTAGCTGCAATTTTCAGATGATCTTCAAGAGCAGCACCATCTAGAGCAGTGGTTCTCAACCTTTTTAATGCCGTGACCCCAACCGGTCATAAGTCGAGGACTAAACCGGTCGTAAGTCGAGGACTACCCAACCGGTCGTAAGTCGAGGACTTTCCCTGCCCGGGAGTGCCGCGCATGCGTGGTTCCGCCCCCTGCGCCGGCCGAGGCATAGCTGGCAAGCGGCAGAGACGGAGCAGGCCGACCACCAGCTGGCCCAGCCCAAGGGAGGTAAGGCACCCGCCGGAAAAGGGGAAAAAATGGCGGACAAAAAAAATGGCGGACAGCCTTGCTTGGCGACCCCCGTGAAATGGTCGATCGACCCCAAATGGGGTCCCGACCCACAGGTTGAGAACCACTGATCTAGAGTGTGTTGCAATAATCCGAACAGGATGTGTGACAAAGCATGAGTGACAGTGAATAGAGCCTCCTGGTCTAGGTATAGACCCATTTGGCACACAAGATGGATTTGTGCAAAGATCCTCTAGCCATGGCTGTCATCTGCTCCTTGGGTAGGAGCCAGGAATCTAAGAACAGCCCTGAGTTGTGCATCAGTGTAATCACAATCAAATCCAAAGGTGGTAAATTCTCAATTCAGGGCTGAGTCGTAATTATTTATAGTAGTGGTGGTGAACCTATGGCACGGGTGCCAGAGGCGGCACTCAGAGCCCTCTCTGTGGGCACGCGCGCTGTCGCCCCAGTCCTAGGCCTTCAGCTGGGTTTTATAAAACCTTTTCGCTTTAGGCCTCCGCCACCGTGTACAAAAAAAAGAGGTTCAATCAGTCAATTTCAGCTTTTCGCGGGGAAAAAAAGATCTTGCAAAGTTGGAATTGATTGATCGAACTTTTTAGTCCCACCCAGTCTGCCGTTACCACTGCAGTCACACCCACCCAATGGGCCACGCCCACCCGCCACCCGACGATGCATAAATGGGTTTTGGGTTGCAATTTGGGCACTTGGTCTCTAAAAGGTTCGCCATCGCTGATCTATAGCAATTCAGTCTTGTCAGGATTAACATGTTTTGCTCCATTTAGGCAGTGGAGGGGAAGCTTTGTAGCCTGTTTGTTTCCTTTATGTGCTCTTGATTGTATCTTTTAAATCAGAGGTCCCCAACCTTTTGAGCACCAGGGACCAGTTCCGTGGAAAAAGGGTTTTCTGCGGATCGGAGGGGGCGTGGTTTTGCGTGCTGCCTGCATCCTGCGGATGGGGCTTTGCTTCTTTGTGCGGACTGATTGCTGGCATGCCGCGGCCCGGTACTGGTCCACGGACTGGAGGTTGGGAACCCCTGTTTTAAATGGTATATAAATGGAGTTTATTGCTATGTTGATGCCTGTTGATAGCTTATCTGTTCAAATAGCAAGCTTCCAGGAAGGAAACAAACAACTAGAATGCATCTTTTTTTAGCAGACAATACACACATAAGCAGGAAACATCACTAGATAAACCATTAGGGAAGAGACAATATTCTAATCAAAGAACTATCAAGGAAGAAATACAACTACCACCAAGACTAGCAGAGCAAGGTATTTATACATAAACAGCCAGCAACCCCCACTTTCTCTTCTATTGATGATGTCACCTAGCTTGATAATGAAACATCTATAAGAAGGCAACCAAGCTCAGAGCATACCAAAAATCAAGCAGTTCAGTTCTGAGCTACGTGTATCTCTTCTATGGTACATCTAGAGTCCATTTTAATAAATGGGGTTTCACTCCTGATTATTTCATTGAAAGCCATAAAGTTCTCTATCAACTGAAGTCACACTTTGGGTTTTCATCTTAGGGGGAATTCCCCAGCCAGGTTTTGGTTATACATATCAAAGGGATTTTGTCAGTTTAAGTAATTGTTCTCTGATTTAGAAATGAGACGATCCTTATATGAATTTGTATCCAAAATATGCTGTTATTAAGAGATTTTTGAAAATACCTTTAAATCTATTTTTTTAAAATCTCCTTATTCCTCTGATTAAGCGGTTTGTTGGGTGATTCTGCAGTCTGAAAGTAGTCCTTTCATAATAGCAGTACTGTTTCAAAGTAAATTATTGCAACTCAGATTTTGCTTTGGTTTGTAAACATGTTCAGTCATATGAGATAAATGAGAACATTTGTGTCACTGCTCTTCAGTTGTAGACCTTAGATTGCCTTTCTCAGGAGCCTCACACTCTGGACCATATAGCAGTAGTCCCCAACCTTTCCAGCTCTGTGGACTGGTGGGGGAGGAGAGGGGATGGTTTTGTGTACAGAGTGTAGCTAATACCACGAGAAGCGGCCATATGATATGACAATATGTTCAGTAAGGTCTGTTTAGGTTCCTCTTCTGAAATGAATATTAATTTAGAGTAACAATGAGATTCTGTACAGAGTAATAAATAAGGAAAAGCATGTCAGCTACAGTGCACTAATTAGTGAACATGGTCTAAATACCTCTCACTGCCCTTCTTATCTGCAAAAGATAGGTCAGATGCTGAAACACTATTTTCAGTGTACAATTTGAATATGCATTATTTGCCCAACATTATTTTGCAGCATAAGAAATCCTGGGATTTAGTATATTAATGAGTTTTTAAAGTCTAGCAGCTTTCCTTCTGGAATTCCAACAAGACAATGCTGTACCTGGCATATCAAAGCTATTGTCTATCACCTCAGCTTTCATTATCAGCTTATTTTATTACATTCCTGCATCTTAATTAGCTCTCTCTCTCACGTTTAAGAGACGAAGCAGCAGAAATAAAAAACAGCATGCGGTAAAAAGTTTCTGATTTTGCACACCATTTGGTTTCAACTATAGAAATATATTGGATATATCTGCTCACGAACTACTCAAGCAACAATATGTGCTGTAAAATGAGCAGCTATTTAGAGCTTTCCCCTGTGCTAATAACTATGTGAAAGATCTAAATGAGCTCCTTTTCACAGTTAATGCCATAGCAGCAATTGTTTGTCAATCAAGCACTCAGTTTTAAAGAAAAGCTTGAATTGAGACATAAGCAGTCTTGGCTTTCTGTTTTTGTAACTGAAATTGAGAAAAACAGTTATATAAGACAAAAATGATTTAAGACGCAGGACCTGTCGATCGGAAGGTTGGCACTTTGGAACCCAAGCACTCCTGCCAGCCTAGCAGTTCAAAAGCATTCAAATGCAGTTGGATAAAGAGATACCCCTTCAGTGGGAAGGTAGCATGTTCCGTGCGCCTTGGCATATAGTCATGCTGGCCACATGACCACGGGAGTGTCTTTGGACAATGCTGGCTCCCTCAGCTAAGAAACAGACCACTGCCTCTAGAGTCAGACACAACTAGACACAACTAGACACCTTTCAGGACAAAAATAATGAAATAGCATTTGTTGAATCAGTAAAATAATGAACGAAGCAACTGTATCTTCAAATCTAGTCTCAAGTTTGACTTGTAATACACTACTTTTGTTCCCTCCTCCTGGTAAATTTATGGTTGTCCGTTTCCCTTTGCAGCCCTCTGAAATTGACATGGAGTCTCAGATGCATCTATATGGACACACTGCAGAGATCACCAGCTTGCTAGTCTGCAAACCCTATAGCATCATGATAAGTGTGAGCAAAGATGGAACCTGTATTATATGGGATTTGAACAGGTATAAGCATTTTTAAATCACCCCCCCCCCTTACTACCATGTTTCCCTGAAATTAAGACCCAGTCTTATATTTTTTTTGCCTCCAAAAGAGGCACTAGGTCTTAATTTTGGAGAATGTCTTACCTTAGGACCACCACAGCCAGGCCTCCCACACCCCGACACCTGTCGTGCCGCTGCTTAACTTCTTCTGTGGCCGCTTGCCACCACTTGCGGCCAGACGCCATATGGCGCATTGCACCGTTGCTGTTATTCATGGCAGGAGGCCGCATGGTGCTTTGCGCCGTTTCGGCTCCTCCTGATAGGCTGCTGCATGGTGCTTTGCACCATTTCGGCTTCTCCTGGCAGGACACTGCATGGTGCTTTGTGCCATTTCTGCTGCTTGTGGCAGGATGCTGCGTGGCTCTTTGGGGCATTTCTGTTGCGGAAATGGCCCGAAGTGCCATGTGGTCTCCTGCCACAAGCGACAGAAACGGCCTGAAGTGTGTGAGCAGTGGAAGCGGCCCGAAGCGCCATGTGGCCTCCTACTAGGAGGAGTGGCAATGGCACAATGCACCACGTGGCGTCCGGCCACAAGTGGCAGCAAGCGGCCGTAGAACAAGTCAAATAGCGGCGCAACAGGTGTCGGGGTGTGGGAGGCCTGGCTGTGGTGGTCCTCCCGGTAAGGTAAGCAGGTGTGGGGCGCATCGGGCAGCTTACCCCCACCCCTGCCCTAGCTTGATTTTTAGGGGTGTACCTTGCCCCAAAACTAGGGCTTAGTTTTGGAGTAGGGATCATATTAGGTCCACCCCCAAAAATCAAGCTAGGGCTTACTATCGGGCTGGATCTAACTTTTGGGGAAATACAGTATATTGAATGTCCCCAATTTCTGAATTATAATGAAGATTGAATTGCTTCATTTTATAAAATTACCAGTAAGATTGCTTAAGCTGTGTATTTTGCCCCATCTACACACTGATTCTGGATAATAATTAAGTAATAAGATATTCCAATATTACTATTGGAAATAAGATTTAAAGCATTACTTTAAAACATTACAATATGCTATTAATGATTGATTCTTTGAGAGTGATTCTTTTAACAATCAAATCATTGTTCCAGGCTCTGCTATGTGCAAAGTCTTGCTGGGCACAAAAGTCCTGTTACAGCAGTGTCTGCTAGTGAAACAACAGGGGACATTGCAACTGTTTGTGATTCAGGTAGGTGTCTTATCAAGCTATGCAAACTAGCAATGTTAAGCCTATGAAGTTAATTTTATACAACTTTTCATAGAATTGCAAAGGAAATAGTAAGAAGTTAAATCTTTATCTTAGCTTCGGTCAAGATATGCAAGCTTTTCAATTGTGCAGAAATCTCCACTGGTCAGAATAAAAATCTAACTGATTCCCAACTATACTGCGAACAAGTTAACTAAATAACTTAATTTCCAGTAGTAACTTCAGGTGGATGAGGGTCTATAAGTGAAACTGGCTTGCCTGATAGCCCCTCATTTGTCTTAAAAGTGTATAGTAAATAACCTAGGAAGATGGTTTAGAATTGGAAGAATGGTTGCTGTACTTGTCTTCAATCTAGGGCAGGGGTGGGTAACTATGGCAACTTTACAACCTGCAGACTTCAACTCCCAGAATTCCTGAGTCAACTATGCTCTGGGAGTTGAAGTCCATAGGTCATAAAGTTGCCATGGTTGCCCATCCTTGGTCTAGAGCCTGGGTGACTGGCTAGCCAGTTAACATATCAGAAAGTAAATTGGCATACAAGAGAATCAGAAGATAGTTTAAGGTCCAGCACATTGTTCAAGCAGGTTGCTGTTATTACAAATTGAGAATTAAATATCACTGGAGGACTTCTTTCTGTAATGGATTCTTGGGTTGTGATTAATGAATACTTATGAAAAACCAATATATATATATCAGACCGAACTTTCTGGCAACGCTTAGTTCAGTGGTTCTCAACCTGTGGGTCGGGACCCCATTTGGGGTCGATCGACCATTTCACGGGGGTCGCCAAGCAAGGCTGTCTGCCATTTTTTTTGTCCGCCATTTTTTTCCCCTTTTCCGGCAGGTGCCTTGCCTCCCTTGGGCTGGGCCAGCTGGTGGTCGGCCTGCTCCGTCTCTGCCGCTTGCCAGCTACGCCTCAGCCGGCACAGGGGGCGGAACCACGCATGTGCGGCGCTCCCGGGCAGGGAAAGTCCTCGACTTAACGACTGGTTGTGTAGTCCTCGACTTACGACCGGTTTAGTCCTCGACTTACGACCGGTTTAGTCCTCGACTTACGACCAGTTGGGGTCGCGGCATTAAAAAGGTTGAGAACCACTGGCTTAGTTGATGCACCAAGGGAGTTCTTAGCCTATCAAGGACTTTCCTAACAGACCTAAAAGGAATAGAAAGAAAGATGTTTTGACCCCAAAGCCCAGAAATACATAACTTAACAAACCATGCGCAAGTCCTTAAATACAAAGTGCAACTATGCAGTCTCATGTAGTTTTAATAGAAAACTGACTTATTAAACCAATGCAACCACAACTCTAAAATAGGGTTTGTTGGGAAAAGAAAAAATTAGGAAAAAACCTATAGGGAAATGAACATATAAAGAAATTCCAGCTAAAATCACTACAAACAATCTAGCCAAAGAAATTAAATTTTATTTGCTTCAATAAGTTGATGGGTTTCAGTGCACATTCAGCACTTGTTGCACAAAAGATTATTAGAGAAGTTTCTCTTCATTTTCTGCTCAAATTTTTTTTTTCTCAAGCACAATCCTCAGTTTCAAATAATAAGGGTGATTATGGAAAGACAATCCCTTTGGGCAGATTGTCGGCTGCTTTGCCCAAACATAAAAATGCTTTGATACTTGAAAGCCTGGGTTTAGTCAGCAAATCAGAAATGATTGAAGAGCTAAACTACTTTCCTAATGATCCTTGGTGAAATTATAAAATACAGTCTAATTTTTCCCAGTTGTGTCACTACATAAATGGGTTATACTGGGGAGGCTTTCAGGGTAAAACAAAAGCTGAATTCAGTAGTGTCAGTGTGTAGTCAATTTACTGGATCCTTTAGGAGGCACCATTTCATACTAAAAGCTAAGAGTTTCCTTGACAAACAGATAAATTTAGATTCATCATATGTCAGTTCAATTTAGGTTATCAGTAACAAGGTTAAGATAGAAGCTTAGAGCCAGATGCTGTCTGGGTTGAGTCACTGACCTGTGACTTCCTAAAATGATGCACTTATGAATTTATGCAATTATCTCTCCACAAATAAACATTTTTTTGGAGTTAGGTTTGTGTAAGAAATCCATATACAATATACAGTACTTTTAATACTTAAATTTTAATGTATATATTAAATAAAACAATGATAGAGCATACAACTTATAACATTCTTTTATTGAAAACAAACATACCTCCAACATATTTTTAATGGGGACAAGCTGTTTAATGTTTATTTATGTGTAGTTTCTGAAATCTGGGTTTCATTTAGGTAGCTTCCAAAGCTCATTCATCAAAATCCAGGGTGGGAAGAGCAAAAAGTGTTTTCCCTGCATTACCTTCTCTTCAACTGCTGCAGTTTGTAGATCCTTTGAAAGCTCTCTTTTCTCCCAATTTATGCTCCTCAAGAGATAAACAGCCGCAGCCCATTTTCTCCTCTTTCACTTCTAGCTCACTGATCTGTGCTTGTAAACTGCTCCGTTCCCTTTTTGTAATTTCCTCCTCCCTGCAACATAATGGGCAGTACCCTCTCCATTGTAATTTCCTCTTCAGAGTAAGGATCAAGTCAGATGGTCAGAGCTTTTGTTGAAGCCTTATGTCCTCCAGGTATGATTGCTCTCCCTTCAAGAGGCAAGAGCAAAGCATTGAAAAAAACAGGAGCATCATTCAGGCTTCGTAAAGGGTCTGAAGCAGCTTCCTTGCTTTGCATTTAGCATATATTTGCATCAAACTGGTAGGCCTGTTCATCAAGGACCTCTGTTGTCTAAGTGATTCCATTGGAGGTCATAATTTGCCCTTTTGGAAACAATGTGCTAAGCCAGAGTGTTATTTGTTTGGTTATGATTTGTAAACCACATCTTTAGAGCATTATGTCTGAACCAGAACTGTATGATTTATTCAGTGAAATACAGTGTTGTTAAAATAAACAACAGCTTAGCACAATGTGTTAATCTAATCTCTTTTCCCAACAGTAGTTGGTCATAAATTACTGTAAAGCTGATCAAAGCAAGTCTACCATGATCAAGCTGCTATTGGTATTCCCTTTAGAAATACTCCTTCCTGTTCTGAAAAAAGCCTGTTCTTTATTTATATACTGACTTATTGGATCAGGATGCTAGAGCTTCTCAAGGCTTTGAATTCTCTGTTTGATTTGAGCCCAGGGTTGACATTCTCTTGATGGAGCCTTTTATTCTCTATGAAGAAGTCGCATAATGTTGCATAGATAAGCATATGATATCTGGGCTCCAAAAATCCAGTTTACCACTAGATGATAGTGGAGTTATATTTTGTATACCTATGGTGCCATATAGTGCTGCTTCAAAACTATATAGTGTAGCTACTTGAAGAAGCATAACCACACTTCTAAGAATATGCAGGGGTGTCAAACTCAATTTCATTGAGGGCCGCATCTGCATTGCGGTTGCCCTCCGGGGGCTGGGTGGGTGTGGCCAGGGTGGGTGCGGCCTACTGAGTGGGTGTGGATGGAGTGGGTGTGGCCTACTGGGTGGGCATGGCCAGCTCTACATCGTTTGCGTCAAGGGTGCCTTCGTGAGGAATGAAGAAATGCACCATCGCCTGGAAGTGGCCAGCAAATGGTGCATTTCTTCATTCCTCACAAAGGGTGACACCTCCCCAGCATGCACCCAGGGGGCGGGGCCAACGCGGCAGGGGCTGGTTCCTCGCTGTTTCCAGACGGCCTTGTGGAGCTAAGACTGAATGCGTTTCAGCATAGATGGCCACCACAAAATTGTACATTGGCTCCTGGCCGGCCTGGGCCAGGGCCAAGGCAGCGGGGGCCATTCCCTCACTGTTTCCAGGATGGCTTCACGGGCCACATGAAACCACTTTGCGGGCCGCATCCGGCCCCCGGGCCTTGTGTTTGACATGTCTGCTTTAGGGGAAAGGAAAAATAACACCTTCCCGTTTCAGTTTTATGAAACTCTCCTCTCCTTTACCTTAAAACTATAAAATGTCTACTTCTTAAGTTAATGTTCCCAAACCAAGACCATCCTGTAATTGTGCCAATATGTAATTGTTTTTATTATATTAAGACAACAAATTCCTTCTATGGTATAAACATAGATGTTTATATCAGCTCATTACCGACAGCTGCTTTCCAAGGTCTCAGGCTTGAATTTCTTTTATTCACCACTATATTTTTAGCAGAGAAGGGAATTTTTCAAGAACTTGTACATCTGGAATCAGAGTATTAAATTTGACACTTGTCCACAGAGTAAATTTTCCACAGTAATAGAAATCTAGCAAATGATCTCACTACTCTAGTTGTAATTAGAATTATCTAAACACTTGCTCAGTGATTCAGTTGAATAAATTCTGTTCTGTTCTATTCTATTCTATTCTAATTTTCAGTTGAATTCAGAAATATATCTCTACTAAATAAATTAATAAAATAAATATATTGAAGAATCCCAATTTCAGGTCTGGCAAGAATAAGAAACTTATTGATTCAGATTGATCATCCAGCTTATCATAGTTTGCATGGCCCAGTAGTGGCTCTGTATGGTTTTTGACATTCTGTCCAGATCTGGGATTTGGGGAATCTTCATTTGGAATCGTCAACCAAACAACTTGTAATGTTTCTGAATCCTAGCAAGATGATTACCGCATGCTAATGAGAATATGTTTTGTAGATGTACGCAGGCACATATAGGTGATATTGTGGCTTCAAAATTGTGTTTTAAAAGTTTATGGCTTTGACATTACATTTGTTAACCAAGATACAGCATGGGGAAAATAAACCCAAATTGCTTTTGTTGAAATTATATCTCCTCCTGGCCTCCTGATGAGAAATAATTGGTAGCATAGGGATTACATTAAAATTAACTGTGGATGAAAAGAATGAAGCAAATAAAGGTTGTGTTCTCTCTCCCTGCCCCCCCCCTCAAAATGAGCAGTATAGATGTCCCTAAAAATAGAAGGATCCAGTAGATAGTGCGAATTTGTCCAGAGCTATCTGAAAGTCCCTAGCATCTGAAAATATTTATTGGCAACCTTTTAATGTTATAAAAGAGGCATCCCATACTTTCCTATACGTGCACATTCCAAGCAGCCTTCTATCTCAGGGCTTTTCAACCTTTTCACCGATTGTACCATTTTTAGGATATGGCAATATTTGAGTACCACCTAGCAAGGTGTCAAAAACCTGATGACCAAAAAAAACCAAAACAATCCCAAACCTGTTCAAAGTTGCAATTGCACTGAAATGACTTATGACCATTTTTCACACTTATGACCATTGCAGCATGCCCAGGGTCATGTGATTTATATTTGGATGCTTGGCAACTGATTCATATTTATGATGATCACAGTGTCTCAGGGTCATGTGATCCCCTTTTGCAACCTTTTGACAAGCAAAGTCAATGGCAGGGCTGCTGTGGCCAAGTGCTAAGGCGGGACTTGCCTCCCCCCTCCCTCCCTCCCTGCCTCCCTCTTTCTCATGCCCACCTCCTCCTGAAGGAAGAATTTGAACCCCCCCCCCATATTTTCTCTCTTCCATATATTCATCAAACAAAGAAAAGCTTCCAGAGACAGAAAAGACAAACTGCTGAGTGAACTAGCTTAAAAGGGCACATTCCCCTTTAAGATTAGCTACTGGCTAGAAAGGAAAGTTAAGGAGCACAGCCGGCACTTAAGGAAGAAAAAAAATGTAGTAAGTATTGGCTGCTGGCTAAGGCAACCTCCCCAAATGGCTCCATTCACAAGTAAAGGAATGCTACAGGCAAAATCCATTCAGGAGAAAAATACTTCAAAATCCCTTGCAGCAAAACTTACAGATAACAATAGCAGAGCAATAGAAGCTAACAGGAGACATCAGCCATCAGCCAAATAGAAATTGCCAAATACTCCTTAAGAACACAAAGCCCACATTGCACAAATTGCAGAACTTCAAAATCACAAAAGCACATAATCCTTCCACTCTCCATCTCCCTCCCTCCTCCATGCCTCACCTCCAGGCATTGCTGCCTTTTTTCATTCCGCTTGGAGGGTGACCCCCTCCCCCACTGCATTTCTTGCTGATGTGCTGCTGCCAGCACAGGTGGCTGCACAGCAGTTGTAGATTGGCTCATGGCGGCCTGCTTGATCTCTCCTCTCCCCCCACCCTCCTTCTTCTTCTTTCCCTTCGGTGCAGCTAGAGCTGACCCCCCCTCCTCCCAAGGCTGCTGCTTTTTTTCTCTCTCCCTCTCCCACCCATACTGCCTCCTTTTGTAGCCTCTCCTGTCTCCGGCCCCCTCCTCCTCCTTTCTCATGGGGGAGGGTGAGCCAGAAGTGAGCCTGGGGCCTTTACTTCGCCCCAGCCACTCTGCAGCTCCAGAGGACTCTCTCACAGTAAGTTCTTGCCTGCGCTAGCTCTTTCCCTCCCCCCACTACACTCGGCTAGGCAGGGCTGCGTACCACCTGCCACTCATTAATGTACCACAAGTGGTACGCGTATCACCGGTTGAAAAGCCCTGTTCTATCTCACATACCCAGATCAGCTCCCCATCTGCCTGGTTGCAATCTGTTAAGAGGAGGAAATCTTTTTTTCTTTGCAAACAGTCTGGGAGCCAAAGAGAAGCTTCCACATATTCTTCTCCTTAACTTGACTCATCCAAGGACTCTACCTGTGACAGTCAGATCAGAAATTCTTAATCTGTTCCTTTGATTGGAATATTAATATTAATAGAACAGGGATACTTTTATCCTGCTTGCAAGATAATTTTGATCATAAATTAAACGAGGGGGAAGAACCCACAGAATGAAATATGAAGACTTGTAAATATTATTTCTAACCTGTTTCCTCTATTGATTTGAAGTTTTTATTTCTTTAAAAGTTTATGCTTATGTTCTTAAAAATCTTATCTTCTGCAGCCACATGTTTATTGAGGCCAAAATTGTCAAATAATTTGATCCAATTCATTTTAGTTCCTAAAGCTGAAAACAACTTTCTGATTGATTTATTTTTTTCCAAATAGGGAATCTCATACTTGGTTGCTCTTCCTTGCTCTGATAAGCAGCTCAGGATTTTAACACTCACTGGAGTGTAAATGAATTTTTACCTGAGCTGCACTGCTTGCCTTTTCTCCACATGCTTTTGCTGGAAGAAGTTTATTAAAGTAGAGATTTTGGACTTTTGCGTAGTATTAATTCTATTATTCCATCTTGCAGGAGATTTACAGTGTGTGTTTACAAGCCGATTCAGGAGGCTTGTGTTGCTAGTGTTAGAAGAAGAGATTTTCTGCTTTTCAGATATCTAAAGGAGGTGTTTGTTTACGTATTTATTTGGGTTTTTAGATACACACTCCAACACAATAGAAGGATTAAAACAGAATGTAATCATAATGCAGTAAAAATCCTGCAATAATAATAAGCAGGCCTTATCTCTATCGTACTGAATAATGTCTTTCTTGAAAACTTAGCAATCCCATACTTCAGAGAGGGAATCGCGTATCATATCCAAAGGCTTGTTAAATACCCAAGTCATGGCAATTTTTCTAAATGCTAACAACCAGTGCTGATTGAGCTTCAGTTAGATATTAATGTTTTTAATGATTTCAATCAATAATGCTTAAGAGGTATTATTATCTATCATCCATCCATCCATCCATCCATCCATCCATCCATCCATCCATCCATCCATCCATCCATCCATCTAAATTTTGAACATTTCTGTGGTTTTTCACATGTAAATATAATAATGTGACAAAGTAAGTACCGTATATACTCGAGTATAAGCCGAGTTTTTCAGCCCATTTTTTGAGGTGAAAAATGCCCCCCTAGGCTTATACTCGAGTCAATATTTTTCCCCAGTTCTTTGTGGACTTACAATATCCGAGCACCGTTTAAAGAGACGCCGAAGGAAGACAGTGCCCAACTGCACGCCTTTCCCCCTTGGCGGGGTGGTCTTTTGCAGTCTTTTGCTCGGATATTGTAAGTCCACAGCAGCGCGGGCGGCAGCAGCAGCAGCGCCGCAGGGAACGGAAGGGAAGGGGGGAGGGCCGTACCTGGAGCATCACAGGCCGGGAAGGAGCTGGGCGGCGGCGGCGGCAGGAACACGCCGGGAANGCCACGGCCGCCGCCGCCCAGCTCATTCCCGCCGTGTTCCTGCCGCCGCCGCCGCCGCCCAGCTCGTTCCCGGCCTGTGATGCTCCAGGTACGGCCCTCCCCCCTTCCGTTCCCTGCGGCGCTGCGTGTCGAGGCCGGGACCGAATACCCCGCGCCGCCGCAGCCAAGCGCGAGGGGGAACGCCAGACGCCTCGCACGAAGGGGGGAGGCCTGGTGACGCTGCGCTCTGCCGGGCGCTCACCGACAGGGCCGGGGGGGCCGAGGCGGCCAGGGAGGAACAGCCAACTGCCGGCAACCAGCCGGAACTGCTGGGGCCGGCCCGTATAGAAGAATACGGCCGAATTTACCCGGGCTGGCCGAGAAAGGCGCACCTCCAGCCTGCCCCGCAACCGGGAGAAGCCCCCTTCCTTTTGCAAGGTCGCCCCCCTCCCCGCTTTTGGGGTGGGGGAGAATTGAGAGAGAGAGAGAGACAAACACACACACACACAAAGAGGAGAGGGGAGCCGGCCGGCCCACCCGTTTCCCCCTTTCCCTGCGCGAGCGTGTGTGGATTTCCCCCCCCCTTTCTTTTTTCTGCCCGCCTCTCTCGCCCGCCCGCCCGGTTCCAGCTTCTCACTATCCAAGAATACCCTTCCAGCTGACGTGGGGCGTGTTATCAACTATTGCTCCTTTGTGCAAAGTGCTACAATTGCGCAGTTACCAGAGGGGTGGGGTTGCAAAGAGGTCGATTAGCCCAGGCGGAAAAATGTGTGTGCTGAAAAATGCCCCCTCGGCTTATACTCGAGTCACCAATTTTTCCCAGTTCTTTGCCGAAAAATAGGTCCCTCGGCTTATAGTCGGGTCGACTTATACTCGAGTATATACGGGTACACCCCAAGTAATTGTTTTATCTTTTTCAACATATATGGAGATATCAGTATTTCATTGAAACAGTATTAAAGATAAAGGTGAGATAATTGAAGAAAAAATATGAAAAAAACAATTTTTCAAGAAAACATTAACACATATGCTGTTTCCTTCTGTGCAAATATTAAATACGTCTTTGGTCCTGATGACTGGCATTGCCCCCCTTGGCAGAAGCAACTTCAAGAATAAATTTCTTATAACCGTCTACAGTCTCTGACATTTTTTTTCTTTAAGATGGAGGATTTTTTTCTCATTCCCCCATGCAGAATTCTTTCAATTGTGTATATTTGAGAGGTTTCTTGCAAGCACAGTCCGTTTCAAATCTCTCCATAGCATCTCCATGGGATTTTGATCCAAACTTTTACTTGACTAGTTCTTTTTCTTTCTTTCTGCCATTTCATGGTGGATACACTGAAATGTTTCTCAAAGACTCTGTAGTAGCATAAAGAATTCATAATGGATTTTATGATGGTTAATTACCCAGGCCCTGATACAGCAAAGCAGTTGCATATCATAACATTTCCACCACCATGCTTTACCACTGGTATCAGGTTCTTCTCCTGAAATACCTTTGGTTTTTGCCAAACGTGTCTTTTGGTACTGTGGCCAAATACCTCTGTTTGCCTTGTCTGACCAGAGTACATTGTTCTAGAAGTCCTGTTCTTTGCCTAGATGTTCATGATCAAACTTTACTCTTGCTTGATGTTCTTTTTGGATAGCAAAAGTTTCTTCCTGGCATACCTCTGTGTAAGTCTAATTTGTGTGCCTGCTTTCTAATAGTAGAATCATGCACATCAGTGGTGTGAAAGCTACCTTTAGGTCACTTGATGAAATTCTGGTGATCTTAGAGACTTTTTTCAGCATCTTGCATCTGCTCTTGGCCTGAACTTGCTGGCCTGGCCTGGCAAGTTGGTAGTTCTCCACTTGTAGATGATCTTCCGGACAGTGGAATGTTCTATGTCCTATTTTTTGTGATCTTTTGAAATCCTTTTGTAGTCTCATAGGGATCTACAATCTTTTTTCTGAAGACCACAAAGAGTTGTTTTGATCTAGGCATTGTAATAGTAGACACTAAAATAACAAAGAGCAAATCAGACTAAATACTTGAATTTTAAATAAGACAGGTTCCTCCCAGATCCTCTCTAACAATGTTTTAATTATTTGCACCTGATGTGGTGCAACGGATTCTAATTTTAGATACTTGAGGAAGTGATTATGTAGGAATGTACTCAGGTTTTTCCACATGGGAAATTTGCATTTATGTTTACTTAAATTACATAATGGGCCATAAAATGTAAATAGTGCATGATATCTTTTATATTATATCCCATTTTTCAATTAGTATTGTTGAAATGAAGTTCAAATATCTGTATGCTGAAATATGTGGAAAAAGTAAATAAATAAATAAATAAATGGGGTGTAGTAATTTTTTCACATGAGGGTAATTCCATTGACAAAAAGTCTTTGTAAAATCCAGTGATATCTTTTGTCTTTTAGTGATGATTACTTATGATTATATTACTCAATTGAGGGCGTGTTGGCTCAGTGGTTAAAGATGCTGAACTTGTCAGCTGGAAACTGACAGCCCGTGTTATAGTCTTGAGTGCCGTGCAACAGGATGAGCTCCTGTTACTTGCCCCAGCTTCACCCATCTAGCAATTCGAAAACATGCAAATGCGAGTAGATAAATAGGTACCACTTCGGTAGAAAGGTAACAGCATTCCATGTGCCTCAACATATGACCACATGACCACAGAAATGTTTTCAGACAACTCTGCCTCCCTTGGCTAAGAAAAGGAGATGAGCACCACCCCCTAAAGATGGAAATGAGTGGACAGGGGAAACTTTATATCAACCAATTATAATAATTTTTATTACATATTCTTGTAGACATTGTTACTATCAGATGGTGGTATACAGTTCACTGCTTCTATATGACTATAAACTTTTCTTTCCTTTGTTCTAGTAGAATTATTTGGATCCTATATGTTATTTTGTTTCATTGTGTTCTAGATTTTACTTTGCTTACTCAATAATTTGACTATATTTCAGTTGGTGGTGGTAGTGATCTCAGACTCTGGACAGTCAATGGTGACCTGGTAGGACATGTGCATTGCAGAGAAATCATATGCTCTGTTGCTTTCTCCAACCAGCCTGAAGGAATCTCTATCAATGTGATTGCTGGAGGGCTAGAAAATGGAGTTGTGAGGTGAGTAATGCTAATAGAACCTTTTTATTTTTAGAGATATGTCACTTATAAAACATTTTTGGGTACTATTCAGTGTGTGCATTGTTTTCACCCCAAAATATCTGATTTTAAAATATGTGTAGTTGCTTTCTGGCTTTATTCTATGATATAGTGAAAACATTTTCCTTCATTGTTCTACAAAGATTCTATTTTTATAGCTTTGTTTCAGTACAAAGAACAAAGAACCTTTGAAAATACGTATACATTTCTATAGTTCATTGAAAAGCAAAAATCTAGTCTTTGTACCCTATATAAAGTATAAAACCATATTGTATTTCCCAAATTTTGCTTATTTTCATCTCTTGACCTTTCCATTCAGAATACTGCCAAATGCTTTACCAAGCAGTATAAGTAAATTCTCTTTAGTTGTACATTCAATGTACATTCTAGCATGAACCTCAGAATGTGATGTTTTTTTTCAGATAGACTGCATGGGCAGAGCACAAGGTAGCTTCCACTCCAGTGAACTAGCTAGCATCCCATTCAAGGAATTGTGAAGTAGCTAGCTGTGTCTAACATCTATCAGAGAAAAGCAGCCCTTCTAAATCAATAATTCCAGGGCAGGAAAGACAAGCACTTATAGACCCAGCCAAATATTAACAATATATCTGGATGGTTGAAATTTTCTCAATTTTAATTTTGGGTATTTTCATAATTGATTTATGCTCATAGATGATTATGCTTAGAGACTGGTTTGTTTTTCCCATGTAGGATGGTGTCTATCATGAATCATTATATTGTAAAAAAGGATGGCAACCTAATGAACCTCTGAATGCTGTGGATGTCTTGTAATTTTGTGAGATCAAATATGGGGGCTGTCCCGCTTAAACGAAAAGATATAAATCTGACTTTGTATCCAGGAATAATTTATTACAATAGAGATTCAGAAGATAGAACTTTGGTGGGAGGGAATTTGCTTGACTATAATGATAGATCCTATCTATAAACAACTAGAATTTTTTTTGTTCAGGATAGACCAATGGCACAACTAACAAATTTGGAAATAAGATGCTGTAATACATGGGCTTGGGATCTCTTCCCGCATAGCAGGGCTTCTCTCAGATTCTGATTTCTGTTACCATAAAATCTAAACGTCATAACAAAATGTATATATACTGTATGCATTGTGCATCAGGATCATGTTTTTCAGTATTACATTCAGTTTTGTTCAATTTCAGTTCAACAGATTATACAAATCTGCAACATAACTTGAGCAAAAGTCATAGCAGAATATAAAAGCAATTTCTGTCATTTAGGCTGCACAAAGTAGCATTCATTCTGTCTTTTCTCTTTAGATTGTGGAGCACATGGGATTTGAAACCTGTCCGGGAAATTACATTTTCTAAATCAAATAAACCAATTGTCAGGTAAAAAAATGATCATTTGATAGCATTTAGCAATTTATTGTTATGCCTTTTCCAAAAAGTCAGTATAAATGTTGGAGTGCTTTGCTTATCTTTAGAGTTCCCTTAAGGTTTCTCTTTCGGAAGTAGCACTTAATAACTTTTGGTTTTAATAAAAGTGCCCAATGCCTAATATGACATTAAATTATCCCCATAATGTGTTCCTTGTTAAAATGCAGAATTAATCAAAGGGGGGAAAGGTTAGAAAATTGTTAATATAACATCTTGCACTAATAAGTTGCTTGGCAGCGGCAATTAGGATCAGCAACTCCATCATTAACTGTCATGGTTGCTAAGCCAAATATCATATGATTATGGTGGGCTTATCTCATTTCCCCTTTGGTTGTTAAGTGAATCATTGCAGTTATTAAGCAAGACATCATATGATCGTGACTTATGATTTTACTTCCACCTTCTGTGTTAATTCTGCTGGTCACAAACAAGTTGCCAGATGCCCGAATAGGGATCACATTTCTTTTTCTTTTTTAAAGCAAGTTTTATTGGTTTTTTAATTTTTACATCAAAGTGCTCGAGAAACACCGTGGTGGTGGGGAAGTCAGTCATCTAAAAACAAAATCATATATACATATAACTCAGGTTGATTCATTAAAAGTTCCCTGTTTCCCTCATATAGTATAACATATTCAAATTAATACATTTCTAAATAAGATTCAATCAATCAAAACAGTCATCAATAACATTTCATCTATTAAAATCCAAATCCTGTTTTTAAGCTTTACTAATTTAGAATTACCATATTCCAATTTAGCCTTGAATAAACATATTGTTGACACTTCGGGTATCCCTCATTTCCCTTTTTTCCTAACGTAATAGTTATATCTAAAATGCATATATTATTCCAATAGTAACATTCTTGTATTTTCCACATATTCTATTTCTTAATCTAATAATTCATTTATTAATACCATTTCTTCTCTTGTCACAAATCCCTCTTATCCTCCTTCCATTACAAAATAGTTATTCTACCTAAAATAAAAATATTACTGTATTTTCCGGTGTATAAGACGATGGGGCATATAAGACGACCCCCAACTTTTCCAGTTAAAATATAGAGTTTGAGCGAGAGAGAGGGGAGGGAGAGAAAACTTGATGAGTAATATGCCAAACCACATGTGTAAAGGAATAAAATAGAATACCCATATTTTCTGGCATATAAGACGACTGGGCGTATAAGACGACCCCCGACTTTTGAGAAGATTTTCAGGGTTTAGAAAGTCGTCTTATACACCGAAAAATACGGTACTCAGAAAATACATTTCTACTTTATTTTAAATATATATTCTATTAATCAGTCTATGTCCATAAAAAGTCTTTTTAACCCATTAAGTAAAATTTAAATCCCCTCCAAATAATTATTATATCTAAGACAAGCATATTATTACAAAAGACATTTTCTTACTGAATTCACATACTCCGTTAATTATTAAGTCAGTCAAGCTCTAAAGCCTTTTTAACCCATTAAGTAAAATTTTAAATCGCATTTTTAAATCTAACTCTGGCTTTCTTTCTGTTCCAAACTGGTTTCCATAATAAAGCTTCTGTATCATCGAATCTCAGTATTTGAATAGGAGTATTTATCGACACTTCTGTCTGGTCAAAGTTCTCTTTCCCTTCTTCCAGTATCATCTGGATAGTGTAATCAGTTTTATTCCATGTTGTAGTTACTAGTTGATTGTCCACGTTTTCACAGTTTTCAGTGACACATGTCTGAATGTCAATTCCTGTTGTTTTTGATACTGCAGGTATCTCAGTTAAAGTCATTCTTTGACCATCAAAGTTCTCCATAAATTGTGCATGGGGTTGTATAATCTCTTCTTCTGTGTTAATTAGTTCTTTTTCTGTTGTTTCTTGACTTGTGGCGTAGTTCTCTTTAAGTTGTGTATATTGTTGTGTAAAGGTCTCTTTGAAGCTAATCTGTTCCTCTATTGTTCCTTGGCCTATAGAATGATCCATTAAGGTTTGAGATTCAATTTGTGGTTCTGAAATATCATCTTTAATCTTTCTCCAAGATTTCATGTACTCCGTAGCTTCCAAACGTTTTCCAATATAAGCTCATAATCAAGCTGTGGGTAAAATTCCTCCATTTCAGTGGTGAAATAGTCTTTTAATCTTTTAGTGGAGGCTATATTTTCTAAAAGTCAACAAATATCCATCTCCACAATTTCTAGTAAACAAATTCACCACCCAGCTGTTTCAAGTCCTTTGTCTTTTCCCTTTTATTATCATTTGAAGGTCAAATCCATCTTCAAATACCAAAAGGAAATACAGTTTCTGTAACAATTTTTGCCACAAGATGTCCTCAGACTGTAAGATCTTTTTTTCCAAGTTAATAAAATTTTATCTCGTTAGGGAAATAGAGAAAAAACCCCAGATATCTCCAACATAATAAGTAAAATAATAATGTTCTATAGTAGGAATTTTTTCAGGACCCCTAGGTATCCCCAAAATTAAATAATCAATAAAAGTTAGCTATTTTATTTCTTTTGTTTCCAGGGCTCTTTTTCCCAAGTAAGCAGACGCCGCTCTCTCAAAGCAGGGAAGTAATTCAGAAGCTTTTTACAGGAAAGTAGTTAGGGCAAAGGGAGGGAAGGAAAAGTCTCACCCGGATCCTCCACGGTGGTTCTTTACGCTTAGCTGTTCTTCTGACTTTCGGCTGGTGTGGCTAAGTGATCAGCCATTTTACTGGCCGATCTTTTCTCCGTCGGCCCTAAGGAGCTGGCTCGGACAGCGGAAGGAGCTGCCGCCCTTCCGCAGTCTGACGAGGGGCCTCCTCAACGGTAGTCGCCCCTCCAAGGCGACTTTTCGACCCTGTTAAGGGTCTACCGGGGGAGGAAAACCGGCTGGTGAAGAGAGAAGTCTCTCCGTATGACTGCCTGCGCCGCGACCCGGAACCATACTGCAATGGTTATAAAAGCGAGGATTGGTTGCAAAGTTATTTTTTTAATACAATAGTATAAAAGGCTGTTAAATGAGACAAGTGAGGACTACCTGTATGCTTTATATTTCCTCAAGTAATTTTTTGCACATCTATTCCATGGAGTTCCAGATCACATCAGTAAGGTTTGAAAGGCTACATTGGACAGGCAAATATGTGATTGCTTACATGCCAGTTTGCTGTAGAGATATGTTTTGTAAACAATAAAACTCAATGTAAATCTAACTGAATAAGCAGTCTATTGCAAGAGATATCATTAGCTAGGAAAACACACGGAATGAAATAATTAACAGATGGGAGTAGATTTGATATGCATCAATTATGGTGTATATCACATATCGTTTGGTTTCTATACTAAAACTCTGTTGAGTAGAAATATATGTATTCAATGAAAAAAATGAGTAAAATTAACATTTGTATTGTCTTTATTATTAAATTTATTTGTCTCCTATCTCATCATGGGACTACTCTAGGCCAGGGATCCCCAGCCCCCAGTCTCTGGACTGGCCCCAGTCCGCAGCATGCCAGCAAGTGGGCTGCACAAACAAGCAAAGATCCATCCTTGGGATGCAGGCAATATTCAAAACCACACCCCCTCTGGTCCGCGGAAAAACCTTTCTCCATTGCACCGGTCCCTAGTGCCCAAAAGGTTGGGGACCTCTGCTCTAGGCAGCTCATAACCAAAAAAATCCCCTGAAGAAATAAAAAGGAAGTTTAAACAAAATGAAAGCAAAATAGAACAATAAAATAACCAAGGGAAAAGAAAATAACCAAGGGAAAAGAAAACAAAGAAAAAACGAAGAAAATACATCAATATGTTTAATAAAAAAATATGGATGAGTTGGGAGTAGAGGGAGACTCTGCTATCAATCTGCTATCAATTCAGAATTGAACTTCCCCATTGGGCCCCCAGGCCAACTTGCAGAGCCGGGTCTTCAGGCTCTTATGCAATGATAGGAGATTGGAGGCAGATCTTACCCTGGAGGGCAGGATGTTCCAAAGGGTGGGTGCTGCGGCAGAGAAGGCTCTTCTTCTGGATCCCGACAGTGACACTTGGAGTTCTTTGACCGAAGGGATCTACAGTAGGTCCTCTCGGCCGGCCTGAGTAGGACGGGCTAGACTTAGTGGGACTTTAGCCCATTCACAGGCTATATCCTTTTCTTTCTCTTCCTCTCCCCCTTTAATGATATATACCGTAGGACCTAGGCTATCTGACAGACTTGTTTTTATTTGTGTCTTTTTGAAAACTTTATAGCCTTACCTTTTCGTGTGATGGCCATCATTTGTACACAGCAAATAATGAAGGAACAGTGATCTCTTGGTGTCGCAAGGACCAACAACGCTTGAAGCTTCCTATGTTCTATTCATTCCTTAGCAACTACGCAGCTGGCTGACAGCTCTGTGGGCTTCTCGGCTTTGGTAAATTGTGAAGCACTTTCAATACAGAGTGGACTATGGAGCCTCTTTGGTTTTGCTAGATTTTGAAGTACATGTATGACTTTATCATCAGCGAGTAGATCATTGATGACGTCAATGAAAGGCTGTTATGTATGCTCATGCACCAAGTTTATGAACCATATCACAGTGATAAGAAAATTCTGGCTTATCTTTTTTGATACCAAGAGGATGCTAAAGGCACTAACCCAGAAGTATATATGCTGCAATATGTTATGTAACATAAACATATTTTTATGGATAATTTCCTGGACATACATACTGTATTCTAAATCTTGAAGCACTAGCGGTAACTTTTGCTCATCTGTTATGTAAAAATATAATTAAAATACTTCAAAGGTTTATATAAAAACCAGTGTTTGTGTTTAACTCATTATTAGATTGTAATCCGTCTTGTTCTTCCACACATATAGCAATCTCAAGTGTTTTAAAAACTAGAATTTTAAATGTTTTAAATTTTTATGGAGAATTTGATAAATTCAGTAGGTTTCTCTCCACTAAAATTATTTGAATTTATGTTTTAATTTTATTCATTTAAAACATTTATATAGCCTCCCATCTTGTATCAAACTCTGTGTGGCTCTCAATTAACAATTAAAACAACATCAATAAAACAGCATAATACATATATCTATTAAAACTATAAACATTATCTTTATCCATCTTTCTAGACCAATAGATTTTTTTCAAAAGGCATAAGCTTTCTTGAGCTATCGATTAAATTTGAATGAAGCGAACTGTACTTCATGAATACTTATGCTTTTTAATAAATTGTGTTAGTTCACTTTTTTACTAGATTTATCATGCAGGAACTTGGAAATGAAATAACTAGTACACTAGCCTACTTCATAAATGATGTCAGTCAAAAAGGTGATTTGTTCATTAGTGTGGTGTGCAAACTTACTTAATGATTTATATGGCCAGGCCACAATCTACAGGCCAAGAAATAATTGTTTGAAAAAGTCTTGCCTGCCCTTATTTGTGAACCAGGTCTGGCATTTCATTCTGCAAGTTTTTGTCCTTGCGTATAGTTTAAATAATCATGACTTTATGCTTTGACAGCCGGTATTACCGGTAGTAATCCCAGATTTCAACTCCCGAATTCCAGACAACATGGTTTTTGAAATGTATCTGGAAGTTTGCAGAAGACATTGTTCTCATAAAATAGAACACAGTTTATTTAGTACCTTTTTTTAAAAAAAAATAAGGATCTTTAATGCCTGCACAAACCTCCAGGTAAACAATTTTTTCCCCATTCCCCACTTACAAGATGCTTGGTAAGGTTGTGGTTTTTTTGCCTTTTATAGCATATAGCATAAAGTTGACAAAATAAACCCTTACAAGGATTTAAGGTAAAACAGAAAAAATGCATTGTTTCTCATATTATACAGATGCATTTTTATTCCTTAACTAATTCTCCCAAAGTGACTTGCCTTTAGCATAATTAGCACTCAGAAGATATGCCAAGAATAGATGGAATATTATATTCAAAAAACTTAGCATTCCAACAACACTTTTAAAAATGAATACAAATAAAAATAAAAGTAGTATGCACTATGGTTTCACCATGGGCTGTATATTGTACATTCTTATCCATGACTGAACTCAAGAAAGGATTCCTTCAGGTTAGCAGTGGAACCCAAATAACTGTAAAATGTTTTCTAAAAATAAGTACTATATTGTAGAAAATTTCAATGGAATAAAAAATGATGGGTGCCAGATATTTAAAAAATAAAATTTGAAAACAAGTATTTATTAAAATGCCTGCAATGGCAAATGCCATCATGCAGGCATTCCTCTTGTTCTTAGAAAATCATGTTTCTAAGACTCCTCATAGTACTGGAGTCTTTGTTTTTTTTCAGAATGAATGTTTTAATGAGGTAGGTATCTGAAAAGTTATTTAGGAATACATATATAAAAATGACTTAAGCTTGTCTCAGAATCTCAGAAGATTCTGTGTAACACCTTAAATTCCATGCTTGAACATCAAAAAGCACAAGAATTTTAAGGACTACAATGAATTATTTTATGATTTCTTTCCAATACAGGGAGGCTGCTTGGCTTTGTAGCATTATGATATACCAAAAAGTCTAGAGGGGTTTCCCTTGTCTTGGACTTCCAACTTCAGGGGCTGCCTGTGTTAGAAATAATGTGAACATTCTGGAGCATGATAGAGAATAAAACACTCTGCACATGTAAAACAGCAAGGATCTTGGGCTTGTGAAATTTGGATCAGGTACTAGAGAATCTGGGAGAGTGTAACCGATGCTCGCAAGCTGGCATAAGTGCTGGACACCTGAACACATCGGTAGTTAGGGACTTCAAATAAAAAGACAATGTCCATGGGTGGAATCAAGCTAGGCTATTAAAACAGGGTGTACTATTACTGGATATTGGAATGAAATAGAACTTGAAGCTTATTTAAACTGTAGCATGCTAAACTTTATACCATAGTGTTATACAGAAAAGGATATCACAAGAGGGGTTTCTATTGTTGTTGCTTATGACTCTTCGTGATGTGAACAGTTCACCAGGACTGTCAACAATTTTTATAAACTTATGCTCATGGTATCAGTAATGGTGTCTAGCCATCTTGCTTTCTGCCAGCCTATTTTTCAATTGGCTTCCATTTCACCAGCTATCAAGCTTTCTTCAAGGACTCTTCAAGGACTCTATTTTGGTATCCAAAACAGATAAATTTTAGCTTTATAATGAATGTTTCAGTGATCGCTTTTCATTTTCTTAATCTAGGATTATTTAACTTGTTCTTTTTGTGGCCCAAGGTATTCTCCATTTTTTTTTTGAGCCTGGACCTTAGTTTTTCTTCATTCAGCCTTTCTGATGTCTGGCTTTCACAACCATATTAAAACTGGGAAGATGATTGCCATGATAATAGTGTCTTTATTATCAGTGTGAATGCTTTCCATTTTAATATTCTGTCTAGATTTGTCTTTCTCACAAGAAATAACTGAAGGGTTGCCCACACAGTGTTCAGTTCAATGTGCCTTGAATTGGAATCTGTTTCTTGCAAAACTGGTTTAGTCTTTTTTGTAGGACATGTAAAAAGTAGATATTCACACAGACACACTTTAAAATGCACCAGGATGTCCTACGTTTTGAAGCGCTAAGGAACACTTGTCCTTCACACTTTTTTTTGTTTAATATGGCAACCATCTGTATATCTTTTGCGAACATGATTCCTACCCAAAGTGTGAAACAGCTCTTACTCACCCCTCACTTGTCTTCTTAAATTATAGACTGGAACTGGATGACCTTTTTTTCTTTTAAACAAATTTGACTCTGTTTCTTACTGAGGATAATCTATTGGAAAACTTCAAAGACTAAATTTTTTAGTTCATTCACATTTTTCCTTGTAAAAAGTAACATCAGCTCCAAATTTTGCCTTTTAGATTGTAACAAAACATTTTATGTATGCAATATGAACTGTATGAAGTTAGCAATGGAGGAAATAATTACTGGAGTCAAGCTCTTCAGCTTTAAAAAGCTTCACCCTTTAGATTGCTTTGGCAGGGGAGACAGCAGATTTCTTTTTAGTATAGCTCTGTTGCCTCGTTTCTCTTGTAAGCCCTCCTTCCCTTCTGCCTCCATTCCTCTCCGCCGGCCTCCGAGCTTCGCACCTGTTCCTGGCACTCCTAATAATTTACACCAAAAATGAAGGCAACATAGTGAGCAAATGACAGTGATTTAAACCCTCATGTTTCTGCTTCCCTGACACCGAACATATTTATTTGGAAATAAACTCTTTTTTGTTTTTTGCACGGCAGTCATTGTGAAAAATGGAGGCAGAAATCTCCTTCCAGCTACAAAACTTGAGTCTGTGTGTCCGTGCGGAGCCCATTTACACGGCCGTCGTCGACAGCCAGGCTCCCAGCGGCTGCCTGGAAGCTCCCGGCCTCTGGCCCCGAAGTCTGGGCGCTGAAGGTCCTTGGTCGCTGGCCTTCACCGCACCGCTGTCGACCCTCGGGCCCTCTGCGCTGGGAGGCGAGCCTTTCCTTTCAGGGTCTCCACCACCAGAGAGGGTGAAAGAAAGCCGTCGCTTCCCGAGATTCGGAATTCCCGGCTTTTTTTTTTTTTCTTTTCCTTTTCTTCCTCCCGCGCTTGTATTTGCGCGCTTCTCCTTTCGCTGTTTCCTCCTCTCCGCCGCTGTTTCCAGCAACCAGGCAGACGTGCCCTTCTTCATCCAGCAACTAGGATGGAAGAGGTGACGCTCACGCTGACAGCCGACATCTTCCAAGGGTGGGGGGGGGGAAGAAGTCCACGGCCGCCCGAGGAAGGACGCGCGCTTTCCCTCGCCCCGATTGACGTCACAAGCTGGAATTCCTCCTCGCGGCAAGCGCGGAGACGCGCACGCGCGCCTCCAAAGACTCAACGAGGCACCCAAGCCACGGCGAGGGAGGGAGGGAGCGAGTCGGCGAGCGGCTGCTCCGCTAGCCAGGGGGCGTGACGGACAGGTAGCGTTCTTTTTCAAAACAAAAACCCAATAAACCACACGCAGACATATATAGCCTATATCTTCGCCTCAAGGCGGTCAGAGCCTTTTGGGTTTTTTTTTTCCCCGGGCATGTGCACCCTCAGCACGTCCCTGCTTGCACTCGAGGCGTGAGCGTGGTGGCTTCGCTTGTTCGAATCTCTCTGGCTGGCTAAAGCCTCCATTTCTTGCTGCACGGTAAGTCTTCGAACTGGGCGAAGGTGGGCGCGGATGGGGAACTTAGGAAAAAAAAGCCCCGCTTTGGGGCACTGGGTTGCTGTCAAGGTGCCTCAAACCCATGGGTTTGGTTGAGAAGAGGGGGAATGACTTTTGCCCCGTGGCAGATTCACAGCTTGTAGAGTTGGGGTGTGTCCCAAGTGTTTTCAAAGCATGCATGGTTGCATTCTTGGTCTTATCCGAAATAATTAGTTTAAAGAAATTGTCACTGGGATTGCCAGAAACAGTGCAATAAGGCAATATTTCACTGATGAGGCCCTCTTTCGGCTTCTCTACTTTCTGCATTAAACAGACTTCTCACATAATTAAGACTTTCATCTGACTTCAAACATATAAAATCAGAGTAATGGCAAGAACTGGCATGGATGACTCTTTCTAATGAACAGAAGCTGTATATATATATGGATGTGTGTGTGTGTGTGTGTGTGTTTGTGTATGTGTGTATTTAGTATCTTGAGCTGCTGGGTACAGTATTCCAGGCCATGTGGCACCTAATTTAGAAAATCTGAGAACGCAGATATGTATGTGTGTCCATAACACGTATGTTAGAGAGGCAGTTGCAGTGCATCCGAGAATGAAGGTCTGTGGGCAGAAGGCAAATATTCTGAGGAAGTGGGAGAGATTATAAACTGGCATCGTTTGTTGTTTGTGCCTTTTGGGGATAGAAGAGCTATGTTAGTGGATATTTATTAGAGTAAGCTGGTTTCTCATGAACATTTTAGCTGTATGATTAGGCACCGAATGTAATGTGCAGAAGGTTAGGGTGGCACTGAAGGAAAAAGAAATTTTTTTGGGAAGCCTCAAACCTTCAAAAGAAGCATTTTAAGAAAGGTTGCTTTTTTACCCTCTTCTCTTTTTCTCTACTTGGGAGCTGATAAACAGGCAACAGGAATCTCAATTGTTGGGATAAAGAGTGCCAGAACAGATTTTAGTGCAAAACAGACAGACCGTTCCAGTTGTATTACAGTGATGAATGCAGGACACTAGCATTAGATTAAAAAAAAAAGATCAGAGAGATTTTAAACTGTTTTCAGGCAAGAGATGAGGAACATCATTAAATACCCTTTAAAAATTATGTACATGTTTCAGAATGTTATGAATTTAGTGACAACTATACGAAACCAAATAGCTGTTTAAAAATATCACTCATGGAGAAAATCTACCTATATGATCACTAGGAATTGAAAATGACTTGAGGGCATATAATCCTTCAATCAAAGATACCAAAACTAATAGGAAAAAATCCATTTGTATAAGGGCACAGCATAAAAAAAACCACCAGATGTTCACCATATAATCATAAAAATGGGAAATAAACATATATTTTATTGTTTACAATACTATATTGTTGGGTGATGAAGTTTATCAAGCAAAACAAAGCAAAACAACCAAAACAAAAAGATCTTGCTTTGGCCTCTGATTCAGTTGAATAACCTTGAGAGGTAACTGTTTGCCCCAAATGGTTCTGGATCTGTTCCAGACTAAAATAAGTGGCCCTGATCAACTGTCTTATTTGGGGTTATCTGTTATCTGAGGAGTCAGTGGAGGTTAATTGACTCCTTTTCTGTGACAGAGTTGAAGTGTGAGAAGGCTCAGAAAATGGATACTTTCTACCTGCTGTATATTTTTTTCAGTTTTCATTTCCTGCCACCGCCAACCCCCCCCCCCCAGTGCCACCCAATGGATGGGACAGATGGGATGAGAATAGCCCTTGCTCTGCAGTAAAGATTTTTGAAAAATGTTTTTGGCTGGAACAAAATAACAAACCAGATGATAGAAAGAGAAGAGCTGAATGTCTTGGCTTAGGGGACTGTAAACGTGACAAACAGATGAATGATTGGGATACCCCTGCTTGGGACATTGAGATAAAGGGAGGTGATGGGAAGGTATGAGTTAGAAAGAGATTAAAGATGCAAGTATTCATGAGGGCAGAAACAGACTTAACTTCTGGGAAAGAGTTTTCTCTCAGCATTCCAGAGACAGGGAAGAGGGAAGGTTGAGTTTCCATGGAGGCGAGAAATCCAACTACAGTGCCAAAGGTATGTTGTGATGATGGGTGACCTGTTCTTGAGAGAATTGGAGTCGGCAGTCTACAGACTTGATATCAAGGGAAATATGCTGTTTCCCAAGTGATGGAGTGATGGAGAGACACTAACCTGATTAATCAATCCTATTGATCATAGTCCTTTTCTTCTATTTCACATTGGAACAATGACACTGCCAGAAGCAATCTGGAAGAATTATCAAGTGACTATTAGGGGTTAGGCAGGAAAGCAAAAATGGTTGGAGCACAAGTAGTATTTTTGTTCATACTTCCAACACAAGATCAAGGCCTGAGGAAAGAATAGAGGATTTTGGAGGTAAAAATACAGTTCTGTAATCAACTGAGAATAACAACAACAAGAAAAATGATAATGACAAGTTTAAAAAATGAAAAGAGGGACATGTAACAAAAGTAAAAAAGAGGGACATGTAACAAAAGTAAAATTTCAGGAGTCTAAATCCTATGGAAATCGATTAAGAGAATGGACATGTTGTGGCAAAAGAAAACAAAGATAGTACCAATAATAATAATAAGCTCCTTGGATGCAATCTCCAAACAATTGGAGCATTAACACCACTGGCATTGACAAAATCACTATCAGTCAATGGCAAAAGGCAACCTTACCTGGAACAGCTTACATCATCAAAGAACAGAATCTTCCTATTCCAGGTCCTTCATTGATAGGTGGATAAAAATGCCAAATCCAATCTAAACATCTGGTTGTCCAACTGACCATAACATGATTATATATTACATTTATATGTTGCCTCACTTCCAACGATTCTGGGAGAATAAAAACCAATGAGTGGGAAGCTTTATAGAAAGAGAGCCAAACATGAGGAATTTCCTGATTATGAGAGCTGTCAAGCAGTGAAACAGTCTGCCTCCTTGGGTTATAAATACTCCATCACTGGAAGCTTTCAAGCAAAGGTTGTTGGAATGTCATTTGCCTGAGATGGTTTGAGAATTTCTACCAGGGGTTACACTTGAAGACCTCCAAGGTCTCTTCCAATCCTATCTTAGGATTTTATGATTTGTATGGCTCCTGACCAAGAAACCTGAGGCAGCCCAAGATATTAGTCAGGTTAGTTTTAGAGTGTAGACAGTAAAACTTTGCACAATTGTGGACCATATTAAATAAATGTGAGTAAATAAGCTTTGATTTTGGTTTGTTTATATGGGTCAATACATTAATCTTATGCAGTGCATGTCATAACAACATTTTGCTGAAGAACTGTGGCAAATCACATATCTAATTTCTGGCCATTATTCCAGAATTTAGTGGTGCAATTAAAAAGGGTCACAAATCATTGCAAGTTGCTGTTCTTTCTCTAGATGGCACTGTTGATCTATATTAACGGATCATTTATTTGATTTACATTAAATATTGGATAATCAATAATTAAAATATTAAAAAATAAAAATAGCTTTACAGTTATTAACAGTTATAGGATCTACATCTGATTATAATGTTTCTTTTTTTCCTTTTTCTATACCCATTAAAACCTAGAATCATGATATAATTAAAGAAAACCAGAACATCATTACAGAGTTTTCAATTATGATTGGTATTTATAGGTTAATGCTATATTGGGTACTATTTTCCTTTGTAGACTTTGTCTGAAGACAACTTTAGTTTAATAACTTTAGTTTAATAAGATAGGATGGTTCTGTGAGCAGGTGCTAAAGGAGAAATATTTTGAACACATGACCAAACTGAAATTTTAAATTTTCATCCAGTGGTAAGACATTTTAGAAATCAAAGGCTATGTAGGTACTTAACTTTTAGACAAGAACTCATTAAAAATAACATTTGGGTTTGGGAAAATATTTAATAGGAATTGTTCCCACAGTGGCTGGACACCATCAGAAATTACACCAGGCAGAGCATAGAACATCTAAAAAAAATAGTGCAAAATCAGAAGATGTGGAGAGATCTGGCCCATAAATCGCCAAGAGTCAGACACAACTGAATGGATACCATCATTATCATGAAATGCCACGAAGAATTAGGGAAATTTGTGTTCTGCGGCTTGGCGACCCAATTGTGGGGAGAGAAGAACTGGGTTGCACAACCAGTGGGCTGGCGCACCTGTGTGCACGCAGCCCTTGGGTGAATGGTGGGCTGGCACGCATGTGCGCAGCTCGATTTGTGTGACCAACAGGCTGCCATGTGCAAGTACCCGCCGGCCCACCACTCGCACAAGTTGAGCTGCGTGAGCGTGCATGCATTTTGGCTGCCACTCGCATGGCCCAATTCTGAATAGGCCACAGTAGTTGACGTGGCCCAGGGGTTGGAGATCCCTGTTCTAAATCAAAACTGGCATACTTTCCATTTTGTTTTATAATCCCAAGTATAATTTGGATGGAAATAGCACAAAGTAAGCAAACAAAGTCATTTTGTTCTGTTGTAATTTAAATGAATTTAAGTTTTACTGAACAGTTTGAATTCCATCATTTTTATTACTACATCTATTAACTTGTGATAACAGGGATATAGAAAATAAAAATTGGTTTATTTTTTTAACAGAAAGTATGATAGAAGCAAAAATGGGATTTAAACCAAAAGCAGATTGTATTTTCTGGGTTTGGTGGAGACTTGAAGGTATAGGAACTTGAAACCTGAGCAAGTATGTGTTCTAAGAGTCTGTACTGGGGAAAATATAGTAATTATTGTGAATTGATGTAAAAAAAGCAGACAAATATCAATATTCACGGAACTAACTCTTAATTTTATAATCCTGTCTTGTGCTCAGAAATTAATCTTGTATATAAATGTTAACAAATCTCTAAGGAAAATCAAGCAGGATCTTAACTCAATTCAAACCAATATGTCCCCCCCCCCCAAAAAAAAGCTCTGTATTCTTTTGTACCTGAAATGCTACAGAATCTATCCAGGAATTCTAAGGCAATGTACATTTATGCAGCCATATCTACATGATGTCAAAAGGATGACACTGCATTGATGCAATTATATACTTTCATTCTGACATTTGACTAACTTTACTTAAGTTGCAGCATTTGCTTAATAGTGTTGTCACATGTATATCATCATTTGCTCCCTTTGCAGAGGCCCATGCTTGGGATGAATCTCCTTAGAAGCCTAGTTGTTGCAGTAGTTGCTTTTTAAACAGATATAAATGGTAAGTCCTTTAAGAAGGCATTGCAGGCTTACAGAATAGTTAATTATATTTGAGTTTTAGATTCATCTAACAATATACCAGTGGACTTTTCCTCTAGCAGAGGTGTGTCCTTTCCCTGCCTCTCCCTCGTAAGAAATGAAGGAGGTAATTGTGTGAAATAGGCAAGAGAATAAATTCAGTTATATGAAAAAGTGTTAAGATTTTCTGAATTTCTGCATAATTGCTACCAAGTGTAATCAGAGCTTCACGTGGTCCAACTAATAAATATTGTATATATGGAATCTGACCGAAAAATAATTAAAGTTTCATTTTTGTCTTATTCATTTCATAAACAAAGGTCATCCAATATGATGTGCCGGTGTGAAAAATGTAGTTTATCTCTAATTCAATCAGTTCCATTACAGATGTAACTAGGGCTATGTACGTGAATGCTTCATTAAACAATCAGGGCTGATGTGTGCCAGCAACCCTACCCTATGCAAATCTCACAAATCTTGGCTCCTCATCAATATGAAAGTCTTGTCATATCAGTTCTAGATGTTCAAACATGTTCAGTGTGAAAACAGTGAAAAACTATTTCTCCATTAATAGCAATACAGACAGTCTTGAAATTGAGAAGGCTTGGAGATCAGTGAACACTACAAACAGCAGCCATCCTCTCAAAACCATTCTAAGAGCACAGCATACAGGAAATTAAAACCCTAGGAAAGCCTGTAGGGATCTGCAGGATTTTCTTGCCTTGACCAAACAGTCTACAAAATTTACCCATCTGAAAAAAAACTGGTTAAAAAGGGCATTCTTGGGAGTATGGTAAGCAAGGTAGAAGCCACTGCTTACTAAGAATAGTAATGCTTGTTTCAAATTTACCAAAAGGCACTTGGACAGCTTTCCAGTTCTCTGAAGGAACATTTTAGGGACAGATGAATCAAATATGAACATTTTGCAATTACATGGAATTGTTACGTTTGGCAGAAAACAAATATTGCATTCAACAGTAAGAATTCTTCCCTCCCTCTTTCTTTCTCTCTCTCTCTCTCCCTCATCTATCTATCTAATTGTCAAATTTATATAGCTGCCCATCTTACCAGGAGTGACTAATGCCACTTCTCAAGCATTAGGTCATACAGGAAGATACTAATCCCAAACATACAAATAAGTCTAGAAGAGAATGGCTGTAGGAGAACAAATTTGATGTTTTGGAAAGACCAACTCAAAGAGAAAGGGGGTAGAATCTGAAATGAGCAAGTCATGCTAGTAAACTTTCAAGCATTATTGAGTTGAAGTAGATTGCCATGGAGAAATAGGCCAGAATTTCTACCCAGCTATATGAGAAATTGACAACCAAAGAGAGGAAGCATGTGGTTGTAATTAATGTAGTTGAAAGTGGTACAACTAGTTACTGCCTCTAAGGGGAGGCGAGGGCAATTCACTGGGGTATCACATATAAAATATCTTTATGAAATAAATGAATCAAGCACCAAACTTCGGTTGCTATTTGCTCATGCACTTTTCTCACTTTATACGTCACTTTTACAATATTCAGTGGCAAAGATATGCAGGGAAAAGGGGGTGAATATTTGTTGCAAAATGGCTTTATTTTTGTTCCCCAAGTGAAAGTGCAGAGATTATGTCTGCTTGTTTTAGCTGTCCTTTGCTTTCTTCCCATCAGATAGGTTAGAGTTATTGATTCATGGTTTATAACTATGTCTGCAAATATATGTACCCATGCTGTAATCACAAGTATATTACATCAATTACTTATGTCTGCAGCAGGCAAAAACTTTTCTTAAGACGAGAGTAGAGGCCAAAAAAGGAACAAAAATCCACAGAATAACAATTTTATGCGTGCTTGAATAGTTATTTAATGGCATTTGAATTACTCTTTCAGAGTAGTTATGAGAACCTGACTAAACACAGGAGACTTGTTCATCCAAATATTTTACTGGTCTGGGAAAGGATTTAAGAGCTTTCAAATCCAAGGTCTCTCTTTGCCTCAGCCACACCATATCCATTTTCATGTCTCTGTTTCTGTCTTCAGGAATTGCTGGTCTCAAGAGTCCAGAAGGGTAAATCTAAAACTAAATGTTGTACACTGCCCAGAGTCTCCTTGCAGCAAGATGGGTGGCAAACAAATTAAATAAATAAAATGAAATAAAACCTGCCTTAAAGGGGAAAAACCTGATGCGCACTATGACCTTTGGGATTCTTTCTCAAGAGATATAGATCTATGGTGTAGCTTATTCTCCATTTTCTTATTTGTAAAACTTTAATATGAATCAAACAAAATCTTGCCTGAGAGAGAAATCCAAATTCCTGACAAATATTACCTTCTTACTGTTTCTGGTTCATATTCGCACTGAGTTTTTAAAAATAATGAATTAGATGTGAGTGTTCAGGAGTAATTTCCCCCTTTTTTGCAGTATGCTTTTGGGTATGTTATTTGGAAATACTTTAATCTGAATCTGAAATAACCCCCTGGTGTCTTATTTAGTAGGAGAGTTTGCAGAGATTTTACTTTAAAAAAAAATCCTGTCACTCACAAATATTCAGCTCTCTTGTAGCACTTCTCTTCTCCCTGGGCTATAAGCCTAAACAATAGCCTGTTGTCCTATGTCAATGGTGGCAAACCTATGGCACGCGTGCCAGAGGCGGCACTCAGAGCCCTCTCTGTGGGCACGCGCACCATGCCCCGGAGATGGCAACCGTCCCTCTTCAACCAGCTGCTTGCTAACTCACTGAGATCCCATATGGCCAGATGCATCCCAGCACCCATGCACTCACTGGCCTCTATGTGCAGGGGCTGATGGTGTCAGGCAGCAGCCCCCCTGGCCCGTCTCACCTTGCCCTGTGACAATGGCATCCCCGCCCTGCCTCACCTCGCCCCGCAGGACAAGCCTCCTGCCCACCATCCCACCTGCCAGAAACCCCCTGGATCTCCCCCAACCCTGCCTGGCCCCCACAGGTGTCCCTCCCCACGAACAACATTGAGGTGATCACGCCCATCTTGGCCCCACCCACCCAATCTGCCATGACCACCACAGCCACGCTCACCCAGTGTGCCACACCCACCTGGCACCCAGCGATAAATAAGTGGGTTTTGGGTTACAATTTGGGCACTCGGTCTCCAAAAGGTTCGCCATCACTGTCCTATGCGTTAAGTCTTCTCATATTCTGTAGAACCAGAAAGACAGAGAACAGCAGTGCATCCTTCACGTCCAGTTTTTCTTTAACCATCCATCGATTTTCATATCACCATATCCCAGGAATTTAAACTGATTCTAAGCTAGATTTGCTAGTTATTTTATTGCTATTTGTAATAAAAAAAATGTTTCCACCTTGCTCACATTAGCATACCTCAGGTAAAACTATAATGTTGCAATAAAGTCTGCACCAGAATAGTGCAATACAAATGATACATAAAATATCTTAATATCAAAACCAAACCCTTCTAACCATCAATAATAGCAGGAGAGATAGTGAGGCAAAATATAGGGAAGTTCATATTACAGGGTGGCATTGCTTCTCACTGATTGGTTTTTACCGATTACCTCTTTCAAAATCTGGTTGTAAGATTTCTTTTATGACAGAAACAAATTGGTTCTTTTAAGGTACAAATAAATCAATTGATTCTCCTTTTCAGTTCTCTCTCTGTAGTGATTCTGTTTCTGGTACTGTATTAACTCTAGATTTAACATTTTATACATTAATTTTATACTCATGTGGACATTTTAACCATTTATAAGTATTTCAGTACTAATTTAGTGGGGATTCACATATTGTGTAAAGGTAGGTTTTTTTTGTTTTTTTTTAAAGAAATAATAACTCAAAGTTGTGAACATACCTAATACTCCTTTGTCTTCTATTTTTCCGTGAGGTGGGTTGGGCTGAGAGAGAATGACTGCCCAAAGTCACCCAGCATGTTTTCATGTTGAAAGCAGGATTAGAATTCAGTGTCCCTGTTTCTAGCCTGCTGCCTTAACTGCTAGAACAAACTGGCTCTTTACTGATTGAATAAATTGCCATAGGGTGAATTGACATGTGTTAAGCCATAAGGAATGATCTATAAATTATAGTTGCTGGGTTTACAAAATTGGTAAGATAAAGCAGAGGATAAAGCAGAGGACAATAGGAAACATTCTGTTTTAATATGAAAGATTAATATGTACTAAGAACCTAAAACTAAATTACCAGGAAAAACATATACAAGATGTTAAACGGTTTTAGCTCAAGATTATTAGTTTATGCTATAGAAATTACATTACTGGATCTTTTACCCTTAAATCTGGCCTGCAATTCTTTAAAATAAAGAAACAAATATCAGTGTTTTTAAAGGCTGGAATTTTATTTGACGGACAAATGGACAATTCCCTGATTTGTAAAACCAACTCGGGTCTCTCTCTCTCTCTCTCTCTCTCTCTCTCTCTCTCTCTCTCTCTCTCTTTTTCCTCCCCTCTCTCTCCCCCTCCCCCTCTCTCTCTCCCTCTCTCTCTCTCCTCTCCCTCTCTCTAAAACTATTATGAATAAATGGATAACTTGTGGCCGCCCCCCATAAGCATTTTTGAAATCCTACAAGCCCTGAAACTGATAGATGAAAATCAGTGGTATTATTACTTATCACTGAAGACATATAGTTTCCTGATATATTCAGGCAGGAAATGCAGAAACAGGCCAATTAAAGAAAACAAATCAAAATAAAAAACAACCTCCCCAGTTCAAATAATTAGTGGGAAAAAACTGAAAATCCTGTCCCTTATGATTCTGCTCTGCCAATGCTGCCTTTACTCATTCTCAAATTAGGGCGTTGTGCAAAGCTGATCTCTCCTGCTACAATAAATGACTTAATTACATATTAAATATGATGGGTTATTATTAGGTAACCTGATCTCTGATTATATTGAAAAGCCTAGAGGAAGATTGCAAAGATAAAATTCCATACTGGCAGTTCAATGAAGATTGATCAGTGAAATGAAAGAAGGATCTAAGAAGAAACTGGAGCTAGAAAAATATATCTATTCTTAGAATGGTTTATCTTTTAAAAATAAACAATTTGTAATGCTCTCATTTTTATTGATCTAGGAAAATCAGAATGAAGGAGATAATGCCTAATAACAGTACAACAAATATATCTCAAGCAAGAAAAGCAGTGGAGCAATTAAAAATGGAAGCATATCTGGATAGGATAAAGGTAAATTTGAACTTGTAATCATATTTACAAATTTTAGCCATTCACTGGTTAGAAATCTGCAGACGCTATTCATATTTTCAACCAGCATAGCTAGATAAGAATTTTCATATGGCATACTGGCATCGGTACTAGGCTGAAGCTAGTTGTTTGCCATCTGTCGATATGAGAGTGCAATTTCCCCTTATGTCCAGCGCAGATTAAACCTGTAGCTTTCCTACCACCACCAGTTTTCTAATAGCTTAAGGGACATCTGTTCTGCACGTCTCGGGCAGGGGGCTGAGTAGCCATTGATACAACAATAATCCCTTCGTTGGCACTCTCCGATTCTCAGTGTAACTCCTACAGATATTATCCTGTGATATTTGTTATTGGGAAGCTGTAACTATTTACAGCAGGGATGTCAAACTCGCTGCGTCAGGTGATGTGTCACGACGTATTGCGACTTTTTCCCCCTTGCTGGAGCTGGGGTGGGCGCGGCTTCAGTGTGATGCATCCGGCCCGTGGGCCGGCAGTTTGACACCCCTGATTTACAGTGACCTTCACTGTTCATGGATGGGTGTCTATTGTAGAAAAAAAGGGGAAGATACTCTTTCTCCTAGAACCCCCCTAGATTCTCAAAATCTGATTCAGAGACCTTGGAGTAATCCTAGAATAGAATAAGGCCAAGGTCGGCATTGTGGATTTAAAGAGAGAAAAATCCTACTGTTCAACATTTGTATAATGTTGGAATTTACTCAAGTTGCATAAATGTTTAGGTTATATTGAAATTAGGGCATATAGCTATTACTTATAGCATTTATGCTTGGAAGTTAATAGCACATGAAGGATCAGATTATCCTTGAATTATCTCCTGAGCAGCTCTGTAACTCTCTTAGTTTGTTGATAAATTTTACTGTTGAGAAAAGACGATCTCTCATTTTAATTTAAGAAAAAAGTAGATTATATCCGTTGTCACTGGAGTTAGTAGATTTATTGAATGTTAGATGTGATGCATCCTTTCAGAGCACAATTTTGTGGTACTTGAGTGAACAAAGTAATTTGGAAGTGTTTTAAAGCCTTTGACATTTCTTAGATTTTCTGTTCACAATACAGAACAGAGGATATCTTGGCTTGTAAAATTAATTAAATGTTGTTGGATCAGTGACAATTCTGTGAAGTTTAAACCCTCCCCAGAACACCTACCCATTGTGCTGTCCTGTCAACTGCAGTACTAACATTGTTTCTGAAAGACCTCATAGGCACCCATTCTTTAAAAACACTGCCTAAGCAGATTTTTATCTGGTTTGAAATTACTACCGCACACGACAGATGTTTGGCTTGAATATTTTAGATTGTGATTTTTACATTCATGAGATAAGCAAAATGAATGTACACACATTTACTTCTCTTTGGAAATGAAACAATACATTGTAAATTAATTAACTTTTATTAGTTTCTCAAATAACATTCCCACATAAACATTATTGTATTCCTGCATATGCATAAACAGAGATGACTCATTTCCACATGTACAAAACATTCTAAATGATATATTTAAATTGGCATTTTGAAAAAGCTGATGCTGAGGATTATGAGAATCAATTATATTGCTTTGTGATATTATATGCAATAACTGTTGAGCAACAGAATCTTTTATGTCAGAGTCAAAATAGATAACAAATATACATCCAAAGAGCAGAGAGATTAGGTCTAACAACTATGGAAAGGAAAACGGAGACTGGGGATTTAGTACTGTTTATTGCTAACATTTCTTCTCTTCCAGAAGTTGAATATTATCTAATCTAGTTTTATTTCTAAAGCTAAAGAGGTCCAATTTTATATACTACTTGGATGATCACACATCTGGAAACCATATGCATGCCCAGGGCATATTCAGATAATTAGACTTTGATTACTAAGCTGAGAAATACATTCATGTTTCTTAGTATACAGAGCTTATTTGCATAGCTTATATGCAAACACAGCTCATAAGTAAACCATAATGCCTCTAATTTTATTGCCGTTGTTTTGAATGGCTAGTGACTTTAAAAAGCTATTAAAATGATTTCCAAATATTGTAAAGTTTAATATTTTGGTTTGTTCTCAATTTGTCATAATAGTTTCTCAATTCAGCAAAAATAAAAAAAGTATGAGAGGCTTCTTGATTTAATCACTACTATTTGTATTAACAAGAGATTTGTGCATATTTCAAGTAAATATGCAAAGACCCAATTGTCCAAATAGGAACTGATAAATTAAACTCTAAAATATTCAGAATAACGAACAAAATATACTAAAAAATTAGATCTTAATTAAGAACAGTAGCTATGATTGAGATGAAACTAATGCATTGCAGATAAATATTGCTGCTGAAAGAAAATTCCTTTTTTAAAAATAAAACAGTGAAATGGAAAAAGTTAAAGCCAATGTTGTAGAATAAATTTGTATGGTGTTAACTAAAGTTTGCAGATACCTTTTAGAATAATAAAACTAAGCTGCTGACATCCAGTCAAGAAACACTGATTTTTAACATAAGTAGCATTGTGAACAATTGCGTGCAGCAGCTATTGTGCTTTTCCCATTCTCCTTTAAAGATGGAATTGTTAATTATTTCTAAAATAGTGTTGTGAAATCAACACTGGCATTAGTGAGATGTTTGTGGATGTGCTCATTTTAGATACAAAGCACAAGCAGAGTGGGTGTCATTGCATGAACAGTAATTATGTCTGTCTTTTCATGGAAGGTGACTGTAGTAATTGCAGCATTTTGTCTTGTCAGTGAATCTTATAATTATAGGGTATCTAACAGGATTATATTCTAACTTGGGCTGTTTTTAATCACCTTCTTTACTCTGAAATGTAATGATAATATTCTCTAGTTCTTTCAAAGATTGCTAAACTTTCTCTTAAATCATAAATATCTGGTAACAACTTTCCGAGGTAGAATTTGTGGTAATATTCATTTATAATAAACCAAAAGATATTTAATCAACTACTGGTTTAATATAGTTACATTGTCTGGATTGTGAGATCTAAAAACCAATTTATCAGAAATTGTGTCTAAGTGATTCCAAGTTACATTGCTTGGTGAAGGACACATATTCCAAAATTTAGTTTCCTTGCATTCATTTCTCATCTAATTTTTCCTTGTTTTCCTTTCTGTTACTATTTTACAATCCGTTAGCACAAAAATAACTGACCAATCTAATTGAGCTTTTCTTTTCTTTTTCTGAATGTCTGTACTTGTGCCAGAATGTACCATTTGGTACATTATCATAGACTAAAAATAAAATATGTATGGGAACTACATATGAATAAAATAAATTGCATCTTGCTGGCCAGTTCTGCTGCAACATTTCACATGGCTTCCTTATAGCATTGACTTTGTTCTTTGGAGTGACTTATGGTTGGTGATAGAACAAACAAACAAACAAAATTTGTGATAACTGTCCTGCATGATGCAGGTCTGTCATATTAGAATGGCCTTTTGATTATATCACTGGCTACTAATGCAGCCCACATATCAATTGCAGCAATTGGAATGAGCAGCGAATGGTCTGCAGAAAGCACTAGTGTCCAGCCACTGAATGTTAACTCTGCCTCTAATACATTCACAAATCCCTCTAAGCATCGCATACAGACTGCTGGCATCAATAAAATATAGTGTGCAATTGATAGTCCCCAACTCCCTCATTGGAAAGAGTTGTACAGAGTGGAGACTCATCATGAACCACTTGGTATGAATGAGGTGACCCTCTACATCATCGTCTGAGTGTAGACTCCAAAGAAGAAGGATGCTTGCTGTAAAGAATCTGTTTGAAGCCCTGTGACTGGGGTGATCCAAAGGTAGAACAGGGAGAAAGAAGAGTAAATACAGGGATGATGCAGAAGAAGAAGATAATCCTTTAATTTTCATATACTCAAGGTTGCATTATTTGCAGTTTATGCTTTTATGCTGATGAAACTCCTGTGAATAATAAGGATCACCTATAGCAGTGGTGGCGAACCTATGGCACGGGTACCAGAGGCGGCACTCAGAGCCCTCTCTGTGGGCACGTGCACCGTCGCCCCAGTCCTAGGGCTTCAGCTGGGTTTTATAAAACCTTTTCGCTTTAGGCCTCCGCCGCCATGTGCAAAAAAAAAGGTTCAATCAATCAGTCAATTTCAACTTCTTGTGGGAAGAAAAAAGATCTTGCAAAGTTGGAATTGATTGATTGAACTTTTTAGTCCCACCCAGTCTGCTGTTACCACCACAGCCACACCCACCCAATGGGCCACACCCACCCAATGGGCCACACCCACCTAATGGGCCACACCCACCCGGCACCCGACGATGCATAAGTGGATTTTGGGTTCCAGTTTGGACACTCAGTCTCTAAAAGGTTCGCCATCACTGACCTATACTGTATTTCTTTGATCTGATGCAGAGGCCACTGTTTATTACAGAGGCTTCGCTGTTAAAGAGAAGTGCCTAATTAATCATGTAAATATCTGACAAAGATACTGGTCAAGTTTTTTAAATAACTCATTTAGTCTTTCTTTCCCTTTGCATCTGTTTTTGTTCCACTTTTAGCGGGACTTGTGAAGATTTCCACATTGTTCTAAAAATATGAAAAAAATTATCAATACCGTGTTTCCCTGAACATAAGACCGGGTCTTTTTTTTGCCTCCAAAAGAGGCCCCAGGTCTTATTTTCGTGGGGTGTCTTTTTCACTCACCTCTGGCATCGACAGCCCCACCCAGCAAGCCCACTTCTTCTGCAGCCAAAGGAGCAGCTTCATTCTGCAACTCAGAATGGAGCTCGGCCCTGCATTTCACAGTCAGGCCTTCCCGGAAGGCCTTTGCAACTGAGAACCGAGTTACGGATTGAATCCATAGTTTGGTTCTCGGCTGCAAAGGCCTTGCAAAATGGCGCTATAGATTGAATCCATAGCTCGGTTTTTGGCTGCAGAGGCCTTCCGGAAAGGCCTGACTGCAAAATTCAGGCCTGTGGACGCGGGAGAAGTGGGCCGGTGAGGAGAGGCCTGGCTGCAAGGTAAGTGGGTGCGGGGCGTGTGGCGAGCTCCCACCCTGCCCTAGCTTTATTTTTAGGTGTGTGTCTCGGCCCAAAACTAGGGCTTCTTTTTGGAGTAGGGCTTATATTAGGCCCACCCCCCAAAATCAAGCTAGGGCTTATTTTCAGGGTAGGTCTTACTTTCAGGGAAACACAGTATATCACTTTTTCATATTTAGTTTTGGACTCTTCCCCATAGTCTATACATGTCCTGTTTTAGGAATGTACTATAATTTTAGAGAGATTAATAAATAACATACTGAACTATAGTTTGAGGTATATGCATGGTATGCCTCCAAATCCTACTCTCAAAAAAGATCTGATGGGCAAGGTAAAAACTTTAAAATAATTTAATTTAATATGAAGTAGTTTAATTATATGATTACTGCTTATATACTTAATACTTTTGTGTTTCTGCCTTATTCAAAATTATAATGCAGAGAATTTTCTTGAGAGGCTGGGAGATGCACAGAAAGCTTTCAAGAATCATGTGCAAGCCTGGGGCATCTGGTTCCCCAGCTAGGGTATAAAGGACTACTTCATAGAAATATTCTAACTGCTTGGATCAACCTATTAACACTATGGAAGTAGTAATAATACTTAGATAATCCTTCCCCCATTTTTCTTTTGTTCCTTTTCTTCTTTTTAAAATGCTCCTAGGTATCCAAGGCAGCTGCTGATTTATTGGCATATTGTGATGCTCATATGGGAGAAGATCCCCTTATTATACCAGTGCCTGCATCTGAAAATCCCTTCCGGGAGAAGAAGCTCTTATGTACTATCCTATGATTCACCCTGCAATTAAAAATGTTATCTGTGAAAATACATTACCGATGGTGCATGCTTTTCCTAAAGGTTTCTCCCATATAGTAATTTAGACTAAAAGTAACCCTTTCTAGAACACAATATATTCTAAGTTAATACATTTTAAGTGAAGGTTTTTAATGTCAATTTTTCTATCAGTGGTATGTGTTCAACATTTCTATTGTTCTCTATTTGTGTTTTGTAATAAAAGAATCCTATTTGTTTTTAAGTATGTGATAATTAGATTTTGTTCATTAAATTTCATGAACTGTCTTTGGCTTGTTTGCACAGTAGACTAGCCATAGCTTATATAATAATGGCTTATGAATTAACCAAATTGCCTGACGGAACACACAGTGAATCATAAATCGACTCTACAGGTTAGGTTTGCACAACACACTGAGTCACAAATTGGCCAATCGCCTTTTAGCCTCATGTGTCGTGCCAACCCAGGCTGTCTTTCAGAGGGACCGAAGCTATGATGAGCAATACGCACTATTGATTTCTTAAGTATTTCCATGTAAAAAGTGGGATTTCAGAAGAGAATGTGCTCGATGAATGTTTGAATTATGAATATTAAAGTTAAATCAAATCTTCCCAACTAGCTGCCTTATATCAAGTCAAGCTACTAGTCAACTTACTTGGAATTATCTGTACTGATGAGCAGCACTTTCAGGTTTTGAACAGGAGCCTACTTAAGCCCAACCTGAGATGCCAAGGATTTAATTTAGGACTTTTAAAATTTAAAATGTGTTCTTTACCATTAAGATGTTACTCTTCTTTTTTGTACTGCAGTATGCTAATTGCAGCAGGCAGTAGCACTGCTAATAAACATTGTAGTAATAGTACCAGCACATGAAAAACCCGCAGGCCAAATAAAGACCATACTGATTTCATTCCATAGGTCAAACTGGCACAGTATAGAGTTCAGTTCAAATAAAGAATCATTTCTCAAAATCTTACACATTAATTATAGTTTCTGTGGGTACAGATTCCCATTTCATACTATAAACCAGAGGTCCCCAACCTTTTGGGCACCAGGGACCGGTTCCGTGGAGAGAGGTTTTTCCATGGACCGGAAGGGGTGTGGTTTCGTGTGCTGCCTGCATCCCACAGATGGGGCTTTGCTTGTTTGTGTGGCATGCCGTTGCTGGCATGCCGTGGCCCGGTACTGGTCCATGGACTGGGGATTGGGGACCCCTGCTATAAACTATGCAGCCTGCAGCAAAGGATGTCATCTAGATATGTTCCTTAATATTCCAGATTATATACCTCTAGCCTTTGTAATATGCTAAATACAAATTTTTAGTACAGCTGAGTGTGAATTAAGCAACATAGATTTCTATGGTCTTTATATTGGCTCTTATCTTTAAAAAAATCTTAAATTATGCCCGGCAAAAGCTTGTTTGTCTGAAATCAATTATATCGTTCATTTGATATATGTTGTATGATAAAATGTGCTGTTCATCATTCTCCTTACTTGAATATTTTAATAAAAGTTACTTTTAATTTAGGATTGTATTTCTAGTAATTTATTTGTCTATTGGAATAATATAAATTATTTAATATAAAGTTGTGCATCAATTTTTAACCCAGGGTTAAAAATCCATTAATGTCATAGATTCACATTGAATGACTCTGTAAAATAGTTCTTTTTTCATCTGTTTCTGGTCCCAAGTAAGTATGATGTATTTTAATACTTTTAAGTATGGGCCATCTGACTTATATATTAAGGACACATTTTTTTAGTTTTCAAACATTTTAAAATACAACTAATTTACATATATATTGATGGAGCTCAAAACCTCAGTCCAAAATTGAGCACTAGATTGGATTTCTATGGCTGCCATCTCTAGGCTTTAACTCTAGACAACTAACATAATATAACATCAAAACAAAAAATACAAACATCAAAAAATTGACAGCAAAGATAATTGGACAAATAACAAATTCATAAGTTCACTAACTCTACCATTTCTGAAATCCAGAAGTGCAGCAACTTTAGGATTAATCTAATCTCAGGAGGAACGGTGTTCCAAAGGGCTGACATTGTTACAGAGAAGACATGTTTTCTGATCAACAAGATCCAGAGCATGCTTTTTCTGCCAGATCTGATGGGGCAGGTAGAGACAATTGGAGAAAAGTGGCCATTGAAATATCTTGATTCTATGCCATGAAGAGCTTTATAGGCACTAACCAGCATCCTGAATTGCACCTAAAAACCTGTTGGGAACTAGTGTAGCTTAAAAGCCAGATACAGATAATGCTTGATTTATAATTAGCTGCTTTGCAACTGTTCAAAATTACGACAGAGCTCAGATAAGGTACATAGGATCCAAATTTGAAGTTCTGGTGGCTGTCCCCCACCAGAATCACGTGACTGCATTTGGAGCTCTTGGCAACTGGTCTGCATTTATGGCCATTTGCAGCACTCCATAGTCATGTGACTGTGATTTGTGCCATTTTTTTTTGCAAAAAATTGGTGTTTACTTCCAGTTTCCAGGAAAAAAACCTCAATTGCAGACAATGGATTCGTTTAACGACCATGGTGTTTGCTTTACCACTGCTGTTTGCTTAATGACTGCTGCAAAACAAGGTCATAAAATTGAGTGCAGTCAAGTGATGACCTGCTTAACAACCGGCATGACTTATGACTGTAATTCCAGGCTCAATTACAGTTGTAGGTCAAAGACTATTTGTATGTAGTACATACATACTAAAGGATGCCCATAATTGCTCATGCTGCCAATTGTAACTTTCCTTTGAACAAAGGACAGCACCATTTAGACTACGTTGCATTCTAATCCATTTGGGGGATGAATGAAGCATGAGTGACCATGCACAGTTCTTCCTGATCCAGCAAAGGGGTCAATTAGTGCACGACATGAAATTGTGGAGAAGTCCACTTGGCCCCAGCCACCACTAACCCCATGAGTCTAGGAGAACTCCCAAATTTTACATTGGTTCTGTGTGAGGAAACACAAAATCTAAAGTCCAGGATTTTGGATACCGTAAAATCCAGAAGCATTTTTCAGTCCTGCTTGATTGAGTTGGAGCCCACACAGACATAGAAACAGAAAATCCACAACCCAAGATAGGACTATACCTATTCTGACAGATGCCCTTATCCAATGGAAAAGATAATCAAACAACGAATCAACAAACACCTAGAGGCAAACAAAGTCATTACTAAAAGCCAACATGGGTTTGTCAAAAATAGATCATGCCAGACAAATCTTATTGCATTCTTTGACCAAGTGATAAAATTAGTGGACCAGAGGAATGCTGTGGACATAATTTATTTGGACTTCAGTAAGGCATTTGATAAAGTAGATCACAACCTACTACTTAATAAGATAGAAAAATGTGGGGTAGACAGCATCACCACCAGATGGATCCGTAGCTGGCTGACCGGCCGTACTCAGCGAGTGGTGCTCAATGGAACTGCATCTACATGGAGGGAAGTGTGTAGTGGGGTGCCCCAGGGCTCTGTTCTGGGCCCAGTGCTCTTCAACATCTTCATCAACGATTTGGACGAGGGGATAGACGGGGAACTCATCAAATTTGCAGACAACACCAAGCTGGCAGGAATAGCCAACACTCCAGAAGACAGGCTTAAGATACAGAAGGATCTGGACAGACTTGAACACTGGGCACTATCTAACAAAATGAAATTCAATGGTAAAAAAGCAACGTTCTACATTTAAGCAAGAAAAACCAAATGCACAAGTACAGCATAGGTGGCACCTTGCTCAATAGTAGTAACTGTGAGAGGGACCTCGGAATCCTATTAGCAATCACCTAAAGATGACCCAGCAGTGTGCTGCAGCTGCCAAAAAGGCCAACACAGTGCTAGGCTGCATTAACAGAGGGATAGAATCAAGAAGTGTTAATACCACTTTACAATGCCTTGGTAAGGCCACACTTGGAATACTGCATCCAGTTTTGGTCACTACGATGTAAAAAAGATGTTGAGACTCTAGAAAGAGTACAGAGAAGAGCAACAAAGATGATTAGGGGACTGGAGGCTAAAGCATATAAGGAACGGCTGCTGGAATTGGGTATGTCTAGTTTAATGAAGAGAAGGACAAGGGGTGACATGATAGCAGTGTTCCAATATCTCAGGGGCTGCCACAAAGAAGAGGGAGTCAAACTATTTTCCAAAGCGCCTGAAGGCAGGACAAGGAGCAACGGGTGGAAACTAATCAAGGAGAGAAGCAACCTAGAACCAAGGAGAAACTTCCTGACAGTTAGAACAATTAACCAGTGGAACAACCTGCCTCCAGAGGTGGTGAATGCTGCAACACTGGAAGTTTTAAAGAAGAGACTGGACAGCCATTTATCTGAAATGGTATAGGGTTTTCTGCATGAGCATGGGGTTGGACTAGATGACCTCCAAGGTCCCTTCCAACTTTACTACTACTACTATTACTGCTACTACTGCTGCTGCTGCTACTACTACTACTACTACTACTATTATTATTATTATTATTATTATTATTATTATTATTATTATTATTATGGCTTCATGCATATGTTAAACAGGAGAATATTGAATCCTGAAGAGCTCCATGGAAAAGGGAATGTGGGCTCAATTTTCCCCCTCTCATTAACATCAATTAGAACTGACCCCAGAAAGAGGAAGGTAACCAAAGCAAACTTCTGCCTCAATTAAAAGCCCCCAGGACTGATCCAGAACAACAGCATGTTCAATGGCATTGAAAGCCATAGAGAGATCAGGGACAACCAGGATGTATGCATTACCTTCATCCTGCTCTTGCCAGAGGTCATCCAGAAGCAAAATCATTGCTGTTTTGGTCCTATGGCCAGGCCTGAAACATGACTGAGAGGAATCCAGGTAATCTGTTACTTTTATTGTTATCTGCAGCTGTAGTCAAACACCTCAACAATTTTTAGTAGAAAAAAGGTCAGAGGCAAGTCAAAAATTGCCCAAAATAGCGGGGTTGACTAATGGCTTCTTTAGGGGTGGGGGGAGAAACTGGGCTGAGATTTACGTTGGAGGGAACGCAAACTGAAAGCTGTTCCAAATTTGGGGGAGCGGGATGTGTATGCACAAGCCATAATACAAAGTCACCTAGAGACCAAGATCTGGGTAAGAACTGTTTAATTTGTGCATATTTTAATCTTGTGTTTTATATTTTAAATGTTACATTATATAGTGTGCCTTATTTTAATTGTGATGCTTGCGAATAAACAAACAAACCTAGAGGGTTACTTAATCTCGTATTTTGTTCTTACAATGGCTAGCCAGACCAATGGAAAGCCATTTAAAAGTAAACATGTTACTAGGCTTCCCATTGGTCTGGCTAGCCATTGTGGAAACTTCTGAAATACTGCCAAGAAAACTGAAAAGTCTTGTCCAGATAGTCTCCAGGAGTCAACACTGCTTTGAAGGCATATTAAGAAGATTGCACGGACTGACCACAGACAACGCCATTAATTCCCTGCCAAGATTGGATAATCAAGTGCCTAGAAATAACAGGAATCAGTAGAAACATCAGAAGGTTTGTGCAAAGATCAATGGCATAATGGAAGACACAATTGCTGGTCAATGGTGATAAACTGGTAGAGGTTAATATCAAGAGAGAAATCTTTAAGAAGACTCATTCTGCAAGAAGATTGCATTGACTGACCGCAAAGAATGGCATGTCAATGTAGCAACAGTGGTGCATTGGAAGATCTGCAAGAAATACCATTTTTCTGCAAGCAAGAACTGGTGGGGCCACAGAATTGACAAAGTAATAGAAAAGGAAGACGCTAAAGTGCTCTTAGAATTCAAATAGACAAGCACTTGCCACATAACACTGCAGACCTAACAACTGATGATAAGAAAGACAAAAGACACTGGAGAGTGGGCATGGCAGAACCTGGAGACAGCAGAATAGGAGAGAAAGAACTGGAGAAACTCACAAAATATGAAGACCTCCAAAGAGAAGTAGAATGTGGCAAAAGAAAGCAGGTCCCTTGGGTGCAATCCCCAAACAACTGGAGCACCACTTGAACATCTCCAGCATTGACAAATTCACCATCAGTCATTTGTAAAAAGCAGGTTTATTTGGAACAGCTTATATCCTGGGATGATACCATTAACAACATGAAACAACATCATCTGCTTATCCCAGGTCTTTGGGAAGGACTCGATAGGTGGATTAAAAATGCCAAATCCAGTCTAAACATCTGGCTGACTATGCAACAAACCATAATAGCAATTGTTACAGTAAGAATGACAAAAAACGTCTGGCTAGTAGATGCGCAGTATCTGAAGACAGCAGAATAGAAAACAACTGGAGAAAATCATAAAATACAAATACCTGCATAAAGGAGTAGAGTGGCTATAATATACTATTAGTATTTCATCATATTCATCCTTCCATAATCAATCCTAGCATAACAATAAAACCACACTACTTCTTAATTTAAGTTTCTGCACCACAGTAAAATCTTATTTTACTAATAGCTCTAGTTTTTAGAACTCTGTGTATTTGGAAGAGCTATCTCTTTACATCCACTATGTATTCAATCTATACTTGTATTTAAGCAAAAATGGTGATTTGAATTGAATTTGAATTTTATTATATTTATACCCCGCCCTTCTCCCGGAGGACTCAGGGCGGCTTACAGCCAGTTTAAAACAACTAATACAATACAATACAAAATTTAAGAAAATGATTAAAAATAAATATTCAAATAGGCCGCTTCTACTAAAATTTAATTAAAACCAATTTAAAATACCCCTAGGCCAGTCCTGCCCGCTGAAACAACCAAGTCTTGAGGGCGCGGCGGAAGGAGGGGAGATCCGGAATCACCCGGATCTCTGGGGGCAGCTCGTTTCAGAGGGTGGGTGCTCCGACAGAGAAGGCTCTCCCCCTGGGGGTCGCCAGCCGACACTGTCTGGTTGACGGCACCCTGAGGAGGGCCTCTCTGTGGGAGCGTATCAGCCGGTGGGAGGTAATCTGTGGCAGAAGGCGGTCTCGGAGGTAACCAGGTCCAATGCCATATTTAAATATGGTTTTGGAAAGCAAAAAAAAATTAGTTGCTTTCTTCATACGATACTCAGGAACTAGGGAACCCTTTGAACATCATAATTGATTTAATTTTAACAAGGCTGCATCGGTTCCCATGGCAACATATTTACTTCTGCTTTTCCAAATGATAGCAGTCTAACCGGCATAGCGAACATTGAAAATATAAGCAGAGTGTTAATCCTTCAAAAATGTAAGCACAATGTTTATTCTCTTTCCTACCCAATGTAAATAAGAAACAATATGATTAAAAGTGCATTCCAATATATTAACTCAGTTATTAGATAATTTTAGAAGATAAATAAGAAAACACATGATGATAATGATGATGATGATGATGATGATAACAACAACCTGCTTACCAAGAACTTTCAAGTTACTAATTGGCATTGTATCTACAATAGCATCTAGTTGAAAACAAGTTCTTTCTATCCAAGCCAAAAGGAGACAGTATAAAGCCATAAGATCAGCCCCTAATTGACAAGATGATTTTGGAAAACTGTAAGAGAAGAGCAACTTGAATGTAGCTTGGATTGATTACAGGAAGGTATTTGACTCCCTGCCACACAACTGGATAATTAAGTACATAGAAATAAAAGGAATCAATAGAAACATCAGAAAATTTGTGTAAACATCAATGGCACAATGGACAAGACAGGTGCTAGTCAATGGTGAGAGACTGGGGTAGGTTAATATCAAGAGGAATATTTCAAGGAGACTCACTATCGCCACTACTGTTTGTCGTTGCATTGATTCCTCTGTCAACAATACTGAACAGGTCAGCCATGGTTATCAAAAATCAAAAACATCTGCCAGGCTATCCATTTCCTTTATATAGATAATCTGAAGCTGTATGGAAAAATACTACCTGAAGCAGAATTACTGCTCAACATATACAGCCAAGATACTTCAAAGGAGTTTAAACTGGACAAATGCTACCCTGACCATCAACAGGAGAAAAACAGTGAAAATTGAAGGAATCAAGATGCCTTATGGAAATAACACCAAGCGTCTGGATGTTGAATATCATTACAAATACCCGGGCTTCCTTCACTCTGACAATGCCAAGCATACTGAAATCAAGAAGAAGGTTAATAGTGAACACATCAGAAGAATGAAAAATATTTTAAAATTTAAATTCAGAGCTGAAAATACTATCAAGGCCACCATCTTTCATGGCTAAGGCAGGACTAGAACTCATGGTCTCCCGCTTTCTAGCCTGGTGCCAAACTGTCTCTCTAATGTTATTGTATTTCTAGTATTATTAAATGGCAACACCTCCTTTCTCAAGTCCTTGGGGAGGATTGAATAGATGGACAAAAATGCCAAATCCAGTTTAAATTAGTTATAAAATAGTGATCCTACTCACCATTTCTAGCAGCTTCTTGAGAAGGATACTGTGATCAATTGTCAAAATGTGGCAAATTAAATGGCTACACTTCCACATATTTTCTTCTATCAATAGCAGAATGGAAAACAGTTTGAAATGGAGGTAAATTCCAAATAATTGGAATTGCATTGGTATTGTTTGTTCAAAAGCTTGAGCCAAAAGGTCAAATCAACTGATAATAGAAAACCTTATTTAGAATAGATTGTTTTCTTTTCAAAATTTTTAACTTTTAACAAACTAATACTAAAGATTTGTTCATTTAAAAGTACCTGCATTCAATCAACAAGTTTTGTTCTATTCCTTGTAATGGGGCAGAAAACAGAAAACTGGCAAGTAGTACTTTTAAGCAGTTTGTTAACACCCATGGCTCTCTGCAACTGATTGTCGCCTCTAAATCTAGTTCAACTGTCTTCTTAATCCAGTCCTCACGAGAGTATCTAAATTGGCATCAGAAATTCTGCAGACCTGAAATTTGATTCTCAAAAAGCTTAGCAAATAGCCTTTAAGATTTCTTTGCTATCTACTTTTGCTGTCTGATTTCTGATAGAGAAGGCCATGTACTATCTGGAGAAGCTGGGCTGAGCTTTAAATAGTTTCCAGTATTAAAATACAACAGTTGATTTGCAGATAAAAAGCAAGAATTTGGGACAGGACATCGAGTATGGTAGATATAATTACAAAACTAATCAAATTATTAAAAACTAAACTAACAATCCCAAATTCATCTAATATCCTTGATTATACCAATGCCATATGAACTAAGCATTCATCAGTTTGCAAATCATATTTTCCTGTTTCATTACTTTGGTTTTATATTGAATCATCATTTTAAAAGCTAATTTATTTTGGCTGAAGTATATAGTTGGAAGAAGTTTGCTGCCCTATGCACTTCAAGTGAAAGGAATCGATGATGATACAATTGTCTAGCCTCAGTAGCTACATAAAAATGCAAGATAAAATTTCTGCTGCATACTAATATGTATTTACTTCGTGTTTGTTGATTTATTGATAGAGGAATATTTGGTGAGGAATATTATCCAAAAAGGATTCTACAGCTATCAAAATCTTTCTTAGATAATTTATAAGCTATTGCTGCCATCTACTGGATAAAGAAATAATTATGTATATGATCTGAAAATCCATTAGGTAATTCCATTAGGACCTCAGGATTCAGTAATAAGCAACTAAGTGTATAATCATTTATATATTTAACTCCTTGCAGAATGTTATTTTTATTATAATAATTTGCTCTTTATATACATCAGCTGAAGAAAATTTATATGCCCATGAGGACAACATATGTATTAAATGTGAAGGTGGATGAATGTAGTGGGGAATATTATTGACTGAGTTCCCCTTGGATAGTTAAGATGCAGCTGACCATAAATATTATGTTTTGTTCTGCATTAATAAGTTGTAGAGGAATTCCTCATGTAAATAAATCCCCATGCTTTTGATATCAATAAAAAGGGGTTTATTTTCTGCAGATTTTGGAAATAACATCTGGTAGTGTAATGGAGGTAGAGAGACAGCAAAAATATCAGGCTATAAAAACAACTGGTACCAGCCTTAATTCAAATGTTTGATTTGTATTTCTTTGTCACATCATAATGCATGGAATCTTTTAGAAATTATTCCAAATGAATAAAATGCAAATCCATCACAATAAAATAAATGCCACTTATATGCAAAAAATTAAACAAGTTCTAAACAGGGATTGGCAACTTCCAGCTAATAGCTCATAGCTATTTTTCAAAAATTTAGTGATAACTCCATTGATTTTCTGTGGTGCATTTTCCCCCTATTTCTTGAACCAACTTAAGACAAACTTAAGGACTTCAGACACTATATTTACTCTTTAATGAGCTTCCAGATTCCAATCAGCTAAAAAAAATAACTCTCATGACATAATACCATCAGTGGCCATATCTTTTACAGCTTTCAGAAGCCACACTTTCCAGCATAAAAATCCTCATATATCTCCTCATAAGTATTTGGCAAATAAGAGAATTTCAATTCTTCCTCCCCTGTAAAGATTTCTTATCAGCCAATCTGCATTACTTTCTTTTTCAAGGTGCCGAATTGTGCTCAAGCAAGTTCTTTGCATCGGTGACCTAAAAGCTATTTCCGGACATGGGGTTAATATTCCCTTGGAAGACTACTAAATTTATGTTTAAAAAGAGCCCTGTTGGGTCCTTGGGTCCCATGGCTCTCCCCTATTCTACAAACATATCAGCTATTTATGACATCAATTTAGCAGTCTTCCAGAAGAAAAATAGACTCATGTCCAGAAATAGTTTTAGTGACAGGTCACTTGTGATAGAAGGTTTGAGAGGAACACAGGTGATTTCTCTCCCATTTCACTTTGTGTCCTCCTTTGGGGCTAAAAGGGAATGCAGACTTTTCATTAACTACATCCCAGCCTTTCTATATATCACCTTGGTATGTGACAACCTGAGGGTTGCAAGGAGCATTGTGGGCATTCTCTGTCCCACTTCAATAGCAGTGTTGGCAGTGAAATGTCATGGCTGGTAGTACTCAGAAGTAGCTCATATATTACACAACATGATGCCACTGCTTCCCACAAAAGTAATAAAAATATTCCTTGTTCACTGGAGCAGCAGAAAACTTAGAACTTGGGCCAAACTTAACAGCATCCAATGAGCAGTACTCGACTTTTCCTAGCTTAAATTGACCTTGTTTTTTCAAAAGTCAGGTCTAGCACTTTATCGATCAACTTCTAAACACATTTTTTTTAAAAAAGAGGTCTAGTGTTATTCCAAAGAAATGCAACATCTATGTACATAAGGAATCTGTAATTTCTGACCAACCCTTTGCAAAGTGTTGGTCAGGCATTACCTAAAGCCCTTGCAGAAGCTGGATGTCCAGTCTTCCCAACAATCCAAGCCAAAATGGCCATGGAGGGCCATGCCATGAACTGGAGGGAGAAGCCTCAAGTGACCAAATAAGATCTGGGGAGATCCCATCCCTGATTTTGTCATCACCCACATCATCAATGACAATAGATTGTTCTTATCACTTGGCTCCTATCAGAAGATGGAAGATGCTATTTTTTTTAACACTGGAACAACTTTACTACAGGCACATTCAGGTTTCCTTTTTGGTGGGCTGGTTATGAGATGAAAGTGATTTTTGTTGTTGTTAATTGTGAAGTCGTGTCCGACCCATCGCGACCCCATGGACAACGTTCCTCCAGGTCTTCCTGTCCTCTACCATCTTCTGGAGTCCATTTAAGTTCATACCTACTGCTTCAGTGACTCCATCCAGCCACCTCATTCTATGTCATCCCCTTCTTTTATTGTCCTCAATCTTTCCCAGCATTAGGCCCTTCTCCAGTGAGTCCTTCCTTCTCATTAGGTGGCCAAAGTACTTGAGTTTCAACTTCAGGATCTGGCCTTCTAAAGAGCAGACGGGGGGTTGATCTCTTCTGATATTTCCTTTAAAATGGTAAGCAGGGCATCTTCATGGATGGTTACTGGGGCTCGAGAATAAGTTCTTGTTTTCTTCCTGTTTAAACGAAAACGACAGTTCTTCTTACAAACTTCCCATTTCCCAAAGGATTGGGCATTCCCGTTCAATCTTACCTCGTTTAGCAAGGCGGTGACAGGTGGACGCGGCAACTACTCATTTGGAAAATTTGGTTTTAAAAAGATTTGTTCCACATATTCCAGCAACTGAAGCGGGGGCGGTAGTAGTGTAAAAATGAAGAAAACGCCAGATGTCGTAAATAAAAGTTTTTTCCTATTGGGTGCCTATTTTTTACCTTCAGAAACTCTCATTCTCTCTCTTATTTTTTAAGGGGGGGGGAAAGAGGAGTTACAAAAACAATCTGCGGTTATAAACACCCCGCGGGCCTTTTCCTACCTCCTCTTTCTTCTCTCCCTTCCACGGAGTCCCCAGGAGTTAAGATCGTCTGGAAGGGCGATTTACTTCGCTCAGCTCCAGCCTTCGCTTCGTGCGAGGTGCCGGAGAGGCATCCTCCAGAGCAGCGTTTCTCAACCTTGACCATTTTAAGGCATGTGGACTTCAACTCCCAGAATTCCACAGCCAGCATTGCTGGCTGTGGAATTCTGGGAGTTGAAGTCCACATGCCTTAAAATAGTCAAGGTTGAGAAACGCTGCTCCAGAGAGAGGGGCGCTGTCGGATCGCGCCAAGGTCAAGCCGCTTCCGCTCCGCGGCGAGGCATTGTGGGGATTGTAGTGCAGAGGCCCGGCTCTGCGCACACGCTTTCCTGGTCAGGGGCGGGACTCTGGCTTGGGGCCGGCCGCGGGAGGGGCCGGCGAGGGTCTCTGGTGCTGT
>NW_015386835.1:486407-526159 GCF_001527695.2 Protobothrops mucrosquamatus | reverse complement strand
GTCAAGGTTGAGAAACGCTGCTCCAGAGAGAGGGGCGCTGTCGGATCGCGCCAAGGTCAAGCCGCTTCCGCTCCGCGGCGAGGCATTGTGGGGATTGTAGTGCAGAGGCCCGGCTCTGCGCACACGCTTTCCTGGTCAGGGGCGGGACTCTGGCTTGGGGCCGGCCGCGGGAGGGGCCGGCGAGGGTCTCTGGTGCTGTGCTGCCGCCCGGAGCGAGGGAGGGCGAGGGAGACCTTTACTGTCCCCGCTCCGAGAGAGGCCGCGACGGCTGTGCAGCGGCCGGCGGCCAATGCGAAATTGGTTGGTACTTCTCTGCCCGTGTGCGGTCGGGGTCGTGCTGCACCTCTGGCTTCTCCTCCTCAGCTGCCCGGCCAGCGGCCCCGGGAAGCAACACCCGGCAGGTAGGAGGCGGAGGAGGCGCCGAGCCACCCAGCCTGCACGCTTGCCGCCCTCCCGCAGGGGAGGCGATGGGGGCAAGAGGCATCTTGCGGGAGGGCCTCCTTTGCGCCCAAGCGACGGAGCCGCTATGCCGGCGGCCGGCTTACGGCTTACGGTTTCGGAGAGCGGGGCATCAGGTAGAGGAGGCGGGCAGCAATGTTTCCTCCACCTTGCAGAGTCCCCCCCGGGCTCTGGAGGGCAAACCGAGGAGAGGTGGAGTAACTCCTCATCTCGGTAGAGAGGAAGGCAATGGCCAACAGCCCTTCTAAGCAAACAAGGCTGCTTGGAGGAATAGGCGAGAAATAAGAGTATGTTGGTGTCTTCCGTGGAGGAAAGAGCTTAGGAGTTGGAGGGCAGAGGGCTTGGATCCGGGGAGATACCCTTTCTCCAGGTAGGAGAAAAGGTGCAGGGTTATGATATACAGTCCCCCCCCCCCCAAACAATTGGAGAGAGGCATGATAAAAGTCAGAGGGAAATGGCAGATGCTGAAGAACAGAGTGGGCTTGATAGTATATTTGATTTTTTTTTTTTTTTTACTAGTTCCACCAGCTGGAGGCATATGTTTGCATAACTGCAATTCTTCAAACAGTTAAGGTCAAAAATCCTTGCTAATCTACTGCAAATTAGATACAGTTGCCAGTAGATATGAATAATTTTTGCTTTTGTAGAATATGGAGCAGAAGTTGAGAAATAGAAAACAAAAAGAAATTAGATTGCTTTCCGTATAGACTTTCCTTCAAGTCAGAGCTTAGCTTCTGGTGATTTCATGGGTACCTTCATGCAGGGTTTTTTGACAGCTGTCGGGGAAAGGAATGTTTATTGCTTTCTGGGATGTTATTTCCACTTCCCAGGATAACCTATAGGTCTGGTGTTCCCAAGAGGTCAGGCTTTGATCCACATTAGGTTGTCAATATGCTGCAATTTTTTGAGACATATTCATTATAGGAAAACGAAATAGCAATAGAAGAATTTATCATGCAACTAATGCATTGATGTTTTATATATCAGTAAACAACTACAATGATTTTTTTCCTAAGGAAGCTTCAGAATTTGAAAATGATTTTACCTGTCTGTCCGTCTGTCTTTTGTAACATGCATCTATCACCACTCCGGTCATTTCATTCACCATCACCATATATAAGCATGTATGCTTCTCTGGTTAACATTTCATGCATTTGATGAAGTAGGTTCTAATACTTGTTTCATTTCAAAATTGTTTATACATACATAAACATACTTACACACACACACACACACATACGCAATTTGAAGAAACTTGTGATTGTCTGGAATCTGGGGATAAAGAAGACCTAGTAAATGTCACACTAAGACTCTTATTTTCATTCATAGAAGAAGAAATTAAGTGCGGTGGGTGACTTCTGTCAATCTTAGAAGTTATAATTAGTCACATTTTGAGAAGGCTAGGGCATTCTTTTTGCCTGAATTTAATTTTTTGCATTTTTTCAGTGATATATGAGTGACCTTGTCTTTAAAATCAAAGATAATTTAAGTCCTAAAAGCATAATTCCTATAAAGCAGTGTTTCTCAACAACTTCAACTGTTAGAATGTCAGTCAAGCCTGACAAAAATATATGGCTATTTTAAAAAGTGGCTGTGTTTGCAATCCCTTAACTCTCTTTTCAAATCATTTTGAAGTGTGCATATCTCTTGTTTATGGGTGTGTATTAGCCAGAAGCCTCACACCAGAAAAAAGGGCAAGGCCAGAACAAAAAAACACATTGCTTAAAAAATTCCTTAATTACCTGTAAAATAAAAAGCCGCATTTTAAAAATTAAGTGATCCTTATAAATGTATATGAACCATTCTCTTTTGCACCCATAAATTTCTCAAAGTACTGTCTTCTTTGAGAAAAATAGCCAAAGAAGAAGAAGAATAACAAAGATCATCATCTTTGAAAAGGAAGGAAGGAAGAAAATAGAAAATAGAAGTTCTAGTTTTATCAGCTAAGTGTCAAGGTTCTGATAGACAAGACCAAATAAATCAGAACTCTGAGGCTTGAGATTTCCTCAAAGAACATGTTTATTGGTTACATAGTATCTGCACAGTCAAAAGTGAAACCAAGTTTGAAGATTCCTTCAGAGAGCAATAATATTACAAAGTTAAACTTCCCACCCAGTACTATGCAATTAGCCATGTTCCCCAATAGAAGAGTTTGGTGGGCCCTATCTAACTGACAGAAATGACCTTGGTTCCCACGGGACAGTAAAAATGTTTAGACTAGTAGAAATCCTCCATCCCCCTCCCAATCTTGTGGCAACTTAAAATGAAGAAAATGGCTGCAGCCAGGTTCGTTGTAGAGTTGACACTAAGATTATATCCCCCTCCCCCAATTCATAGGTATTATATGGGAGAAAACTTTATTTTCCTATTGGGTAAATACAATCTGTTTATATCACCTTCCTGTTATTTTGGCAAAGCAGTTTTTCTTTTTAAGATCTTGAGTTGTAGTCAAGCAATATTTTAGATTGAAAAGGTAGCTAGATCTTAATTATTCATTATATTTGCTTCATAAGTGGTTTGGGGAATTTGATTTCAATTCCCTCATGCTTCTATTTAATAAGCTGTAACAGAAAACTTCAACGTGTTCATGGAGGTCTATATTTTTTATTAGTTTTCTGCCTTCTACCATTACCCTGGAAATAGAACTAGGACCATATTCGTTTGTGCAATGTCTCATGATTTCTTGCTCTATATCCATGTAACCATGTACTGCATCTTGTGTGCTCTATAGCCATGTAACACTTAAAAAGTGTTTTGTATAAGATTTAAACTTATAGACAGTATCACCACCAGATGGATCCGTAGCTGGCTGACCGGCCATACTCAGCGTGTGGTTCTCAATGGAACCACATCTACATGGAGGGAAGTGTGTAGTGGGGTGCCCCAGGGCTCTGTTCTGGGCCCAGTGCTCTTCAACATCTTCATCAATGATCTGGACGAGGGGATAGATGGGGAACTCATCAAATTTGCAGACGACACCAAGCTGGCAGGAATAGCCAACACTCCAGAAGACAGGCTTAAGATACAGGAGGATCTGGACGGACTTGAACACTGGGCACTATCTAACAAAATGAAATTCAATGGTGAAAAAAGTAAGGTTCTACACTTAGGCAAGAAAAACCAAATGTACAGGTATAGTATAGGGGGTACCTTGCTCAATAGTAGTAACTGTGAGAGGGATCTTGGAGTCCTAGTGGACAATCATTTAAATATGAGCCAGCAGTGTGCTGCAGCTGCCAAAAAAGCCAACACAGTGCTAGGCTGCATTAACAGAGGGATAGNGATGTAAAAAAGATGTTGAGACTCTAGAAAGAGTACAGAGAAGAGCAACAAAGATGATTAGGGGACTGGAGGCTAAAACATATAAGGAACGGTTGCTGGAATTGGGTATGTCTAGTTTAACGAAGAGAAGGACGAGGGGGGACATGATAGCAGTGTTCCAATATCTCAGGGGCTGCCACAAAGAAGAGGGAGTCAAGCTGTTTTCCAAAGCGCCTGAAGGCAGGACAAGAAGCAACGGGTGGAAACTAACCAAAGAGAGAAGCAACCTAGAACTTAGGAGAAACTTCCTGACAGTTAGAACAATTAACCAGTGGAACAACCTGCCTCCAGAAGCCGTGAACGCGCCAACACTGGAAGTTTTTAAGAAGAAACTGGACAGCCATTTGTCCGAAATGGTATAGGGTTTCCTGCCTGAGCAGGGGGTTGGACTAGATGACCTCCAAGATCCCTTCCAACTTTATCATCATTATTATTATAGTTGCAGTAAACATAACTGTATTACATTACACACTCTGATGTAATTATTTTCTTCTCTTAAAAGCGCAGAAATGCTTATTGATTTCTGAATCTGTTTTGGAAGACTTGTATATTCTCTCTCTCTTTTTTAAAAGTGCCTCTAGAAAAATAGATAATCCAAGGAACTAAGGTTTACAGACAGAGCTTCTGTGACTGAGCATCATGAGGTATTATTTGCCACATCTGATTAAAGTCTTCTCGGACATTTTTCAAATATCCCAGATGATGAAAAAAACCATATTGTTCATCAAAAAGAGATCCCTTGTGTTCAGTGCTAAAACACAAGTATAGGACTTGCAGCTGTACTTGCTCATTATGTGCCAATAATATATTTTATTCCATTTTGATTTAGGAAGTTATATGAGTTAGCCTTATGGCTTAGTAGCAGTGCAGGCTCATCTGATCAGTGTTTTAAATCATAGTGAATAAACTATAGCTGCGTGTGATGTGTGAATCTAGTTGCAGTTCATTATTTAGATTAATTTCTAAAAAAAGAACCCAAGACAAATTCTTACATAAAAATAGCTATATATTACCATCTGTGGATTTTGGTTAGTTACTGGATTTGCACCTTTCTTTTGACCACACGCAGAATCATGATGATCTCTGATTTCCTCCCCAACTCTAGAAAACAGCCCTCTTTTTTGGTAATGGGTTTCTCAGGGATTCAGGGATTTTCCATTTAATGTTCTCATAGCTACAGCAACAATATCTGTCTCCTTTCTTCCAACAGCAGGTGCATAAGCAAGATGCTCATATAATTAACATTCAACTCCAGGCAGCTTTGGATGACGTTGATTCTCAGGATCCATTTCAACCCAGATTTAAGTGCAGTTTTGAGTCAGAAACAGCCATGATTTCCCCAGGGATGGCATTTATCAATAAAGAGACAGAACCCTTTTAGCTCCCCTGAATCTCTCAGTAGCTTTCCTGTCATCAGTCACAGTCTATTTTTGACATGGGCATCTGAGTTACAGATATAATTTTTTTGGGTGGTTCTGCTTCTGTTTAGGTGTCTAATTTGATATAATACTCCTGAAGGATTACCATATAGCAGAGCAGTAATATTAAAGGGTTTTCTAGATCTCTGTTTTATCTCACATGTTTTATTACTTCTACATGTAACTGCTGCAGAGATTATCTGAGGATGTAGACTAAGAGGTCATCAACATACAGCTGAGGTTCAGTTATTTTCATAATTTCACCTCATTCAAATGGAGACAGTGAATGTCCTGAATCAGTGTCCAGCTGAGTAATGGCCTGGACAGAGACCAAAGTTCAGTCCAGAAAGTTAGATGTGCATTTGGTGAGAAATTCATCTGCCAAGTTTTTCCCTTCATAAGTTACACTATGTTCCATTCTCTTTCTGGGTGCGTTTCAAAACATGACTATTGCTATTAAAGTCCAAATAATTAGGGGGCAGTGTACAGTATCTGGAGGAATTATTTTCTCATGTATACTTATATCTTTGGGATTTCTTCTTTAAATACCTTTGTTGACTAAAGTTAAATGAGTGACTATAAGAGAATGGGTGATCTTTTTAGCTGTTTTCATTTTGTCCATGAAATGTTCTGTTCAGAAAGGCTTGTCTGGTCGCCACATGGTTTTGAGTGCATCATGGAGTTATTTCTGTTTCTTCACACATTGTAGATTTAAATAATTGATTTATAGAAAACGTAATTTTTTGTCTTAGGTAATTAAACCTAAGTAAATGCTATTTTTATACATTTTACATTCTTCATACTGATTTTGTTGAACTCTGTTTTCTCTTTTTATGTAATATACCCATGGAAATATATTACGATAAAAAAGTAATTGATCAGTCTTGCTGGGACTGATGAACAAAGAAAAATTATAAAGTGCGGGCAATTTCAGTTAACATAGCCGCTCCCAAGGAAAACACTTAAATGTGTATGGCACTAATTTAGACTACATATCTTCTTACTCATATTGTACATTGGTTTTCACCTTATCAGCAAATAATTTCTTTTTGTTTCAATGATAAAATATTAGTTAAAAGGAATCCAAGTGTGTTTTCCACCAATTTTTCTTAATTAAAAAGAGGACAGCAACGATAATCTTCGCAAATGTACAATATTAAAGGACAGAGATAGTTGGAAGATCATCATGATCTGGAAACATCCATACTAGATCTGGAACACACAATTTCTTGATTTTTTGGGGGAGTTCGCACTAAAATTAAAACTCTGAAATTATGTCTTGTACATTATGTGCAGTCATTTTTCTAAACAGAGTTGGCATTTAGTTGATTTGACACTTAATTCTTTTTATTCTCAAATTAAGCAGAATGAGATGAAACTGATTTTTTGCCAGGGCTAAATATAAATCTGAATATATCCATTGTACAATAATTTATTAAAAATAAACCATGAATACATGCTGTCATCCATGATGGAATATAAATTACTTGTCTTATTTACTGGACTTATGAAACCATAATAGTTAAAACTAAATCACTGTATTTAATGATAGATGGGTATAGATATGTATATCTGAATATAGTGTATATCTGCATGTGGGAACCTGTGGCTCATCAGATGCTTCGGAATTTAGCATTGCCAGATAAAGCTACTATACAGGAAAATATAATTCAGTAATAAATAAAAAGCTTTGTTTCCTATCTTCCTCAAATATTTATGGTTCATGGATATTGCTCATATTCTGGTCCTTGATTAACAGTTGTGTTGTATTAACACTTAGCTTCTCATTTTTAGAATCATTTCATTACATCTAAGCTGTATCTGTTTTACCATCTAATTTTTAGATCTGTTTGTGTTAAAATACAGTAAATAAATATTAATCTTTTAAGGAAGAGAATACATTATTTTGTAATGTAGGAATCACACACACATTCATATTCTGTTTTCATATATGTTCATATTCAATTCTTTGTGTTAATTTTTCAGTTATCAGGATATGTAAAACTATTTCCAGTATCCTTTTCTAAATTTAAGTAATTATTTTCTTCTAAAATCTTTCTTCTCATTTTATATGGGTTTGGCTAAAATGTTTACAAATAATTGAAAAATGGCTTTTTTATAATATTGATCTGCATACTTGTTTACTTATTTGTCTGCTAAAGTATTTTTAATTTTTACTTCTTAGGTCTACTGGCTTTCTTTCCTCATTGGAAACCAAAACATTATGATGTTATTGTAGGGATACTCTCTGCACGACACAATGATGGACTACGGAATGCTATAAGGAATACTTGGTTTAGGCATTTGAAGCAGCACCCAACATTAAGCCATCGGTAATTCCCCATTCTTATTGCCTTCACTCAAGAAGATTTATAGATTCTCATTGGTTTAAATCAGGGGTAGTCAACCTTGGCTCAGGAATTCTGGGAGTTGAAGTCCACGAGTCATAAAAGAGCCAAGGTTGACTATCCCTGGTTTAAATGAATTATTTCAAGATATCCTTAGCATCATTTGAATAAGAGCCCAAAACTTATGTTAAACAGAATTCTGACATAGCCTTTCCTATATGTTCTTATCAAGAAAAATCTTGTTTTTCTTAATAGTTTCACAACTTGTTTTTCTTGTTACCTTCTGAGAGGAAGCTCCATGGTATCCAAAGCAGAACATTCAGTTTCAGTCACAGTTTTGTTCCATACAGTATTAACCTTGGAACTCTCAAGCTTCCTCCTTCCATTATATATTCAAGATGGACAGTGATTAATATTTATATGTTACTTATATGTAAGGGTGGTTATATACAAATGTTGTATATAGCATGTTTATATGTGTGTTATGTATGTGTACACTTTTGAGAGCAGGCAACAGAATTTGATTTTTAATGTGTGCCAGTGTGCCCACAGTAGAAAAATGACAATAAAGGATATCTTATCTTATCTTTGAATAGTTTCAACGAAATTCCCAGAATTAGCCTATAAAACGAGAATTTTCCATACATACATAAATAAGTGTGTGTGTGTGTGCGTGTGTATTGTTTGAAAAAAAGGTAGCAGAATTGGGCGAATAGAAGAAAAAATAAATGATGTTAATCTTGTTTTAGTGTCCTTGTGAAGTTTATAATTGGTACCCATGGATGTCATGTGCCAGTAGAAGATAGAGAAGATCCCTATTCATGCAAACTTCTAAATATCTCTAATCCAGGTAAGAACTGAAGGTTTGGGGAGAGAAAAAGAGGTATACTGTATGACATTCCTATAATCAGTCATACAAAATATTGTAGCTGCTACAATTTCTTACCCACAAAAGTATTGTTAAATGCATTTAAACAGGCGCTCTTGATATTTTCAAGTAGTTGTGACAGTTAGCAAACTGCAGTTACCTTTTCCTTGTAGTGAGCCAGAAAATAAGTTACAATCCCACTTATCCATGTTAATTTTCAACAATGCTTGAAGTAAATAGGATATAGTTTCAAATGAATATGTTAAGGGTGTAAATGCATTTATGCACTGCGCCTGCTCTAGATGGTAATAGAGAAATTTTCCTTTTGTGGTAAAACAAGAGTACCTGAAAGAGTTACTGAGTCTTGACTGCTTTCTTCTTATTTTAGATGAGCTTGTTTTGCCCGCTTTCTTAATTTTTTTCATTAGTTTTGAATCAAGAAATTGAAGCCTTCACTTTGCCAGAGGATGATACTTCGGTGCTTTCAGAAGACCGAGTGGTCAGCGTGCATTTCAAAGTCCTTTATCCAATTGTCATCACCAGTCTTGGGGTGTTCTACGATGCGAAGGGTGTTGGATTCCAGAGAAACATCACAGTGAAACTGTACCAAGCAGAGCAAGAGGTATACCCTGTCCTTGTAATTCTCTTAATAGAATGGACCAGATCCACAATCTCATTAGGTGGTAGAACTAAGCAGGGGATTATTAAAAAGAGATGTCAATGCTGCTAATATTGAATATTCTTGCTTTGACAAAATATACAGAACTGTCTGGTATTTTTAGAGTTAATTCAGATGATGGTGGGGGGAGGAGAAAGATAGGACTGTGCACTGTATGACAGCAAATTTAGAGAGGGAACATGCTGGTAAATTAATTGCTCAGGGGAAGAGAATTTCAGATCTTAGCATCCCTTCGGTAGTGCTGACATGTTGTAACATAAATAAAAGACTTTTTAGGAAACCAATGCCTGGAAGTTCTTTGAAGTGTTTCATTAGTCGGAACCTGACAAGAGAGTTGACAGATACCCAATGAGGAATGAACAGGCAAAATGACTGGCAGTGCTATCTGCAAGCAGTTTGACTATTGCGTTTCTTAATCATTGTTTTAATTGGGGCAATCAGAAGTAGCTAGTAAAACAGAATAAGTGGGAATAATGGGAAGGGAGTGGGTAAGTGAAGGACAAGTAATCAGTTACGTGTGTTATATATATTCTGTGAGCATTTAGAAGTCCTGGATATGGCAATATGATAGGGACTGTAGTTATGTCCTAATTTTTGAAGTCTTCATTCTCTACTGCAGTAAAGAAACTCATGGCACTTTAAGGAAGATCACAGACCTGAAAAAAACCCAAAAACATTTAAACTTTAAAGCAAACAATAAAATTAAGTTTTCAGCTCCTGAGCCACAGTTTGACAAGAATTTCTAACCGAAACAATGGGAAAGGGAAACTGGAGACTGCATGGGTTTCAGTCACCTTGTTTTACATCTGCACTAAGTGTAGAAGAGTGTTGTTATTTTCCTAGTGTTCTTTGAACGGATGGCTTTGTTTATTGGATTTTTTGTAAACTGCATCTCAAAGGTTTGCACATTATAAAATGAAATCTAAATACAGCAGCAATGTGGTCTTGTAGCCTCTTCAAACGTAAATCCAACAAAGCTCAGTGGGCTTACCACTAAGTAGTTATGTAAAGCATTGCAGCCACAATATGAATACTAAATAAACTCCCTTGCCTTGCAATAGTTATTAAAGGCAGAAATTATCTACCGTTTTCTCAGCTCTGCTTCCATCATCTCATTGCTGTAGCAGATGAATTCTGCTGAATGGCTTTTCAGAAGTCCATTGTGAATCAAAGTTCCGTCTTGTGGTCAGCATTCTGCTAATACATTTTAAAGCAATTATTTGAGGGGACAGGTAGAAACCTTAAGCTTAAGGAAGGTTCTTATAGAATTTAATCTCAGGATTGCTTTCAAAAATACACCAGTGTTGCAATTAGCAGTTTTAGGGGGCATTATAGGTAGGCTTATACTTAGATGTTCATGAATACAAAGAAATCTGGCTGACTGTTTGATAAGATTTTTAAATATTTCATACGTATCCCTTGGCTGTGTTACATAGTAAACATTATTTAGCATTCAAATACAATAAAACTTTGATTTAATATGAGGAAAAGTATTGTATTTGAATGCTAAATGATGTTTACTGTGTAACACAGGCAAGGGATATGGGTGACATGAGAATTGGTTTCATCACTGATACATTTTTCTCTATGGCTCTGAAATGTTAATTCACTATGGTCATATTTCCATAGATTAACATGTTTGCTGTCTTGGGGCAAATGCCTGGCCCTTTGCAGAGAAGTGCACTGCATAGCAGCCTCTAGAGAGTTCTCTTTTATGTTGTAACTTGGATACGGTAAAAAGTGATAGTCTTCTTCTGAGCTGTGTGAGCTGTCTGCTTATTCTCCAGGACAAATAATAGCAGATTCTTCTGCATATGCTAGAATACGCTAGTTTTAAAGAGATTAAAGATGGATTAAGATAATTCTAAGATGACTGGTGTTAGACAAGACCATCCACAAGTTTGACCATTTAAAGTTAATATTTAGGTTGTGTAACATTGAATTACTATTGGTAATTAAAAATATAATTTAATTCAGAGGTGCATTAAGGCAGAGGTCCCCAACCTTTTGGGCACCAGGGACCGGTTCCGTGGAGAGAGGTTTTTCTGCGGGCTGGAGGGTGCGTGGTTTTATGTACTGCCTGCATCCCGCAGATGGGGCTTTGCTTGTTTGTGTGGACAGGTTACTGGCATGCCGTGGCCTGGTACTGGTCCACGGATTGGGGATTGGGGACCCCTGCATTAATGCACTCTTTATATAGACACATAAACTTCCAAAGGTTATATTAAACAATTGTTAGGTAGGTCAAAATATCTAAATTATTTTTGTTTTGACAATGATTCATTTCAGTGTGAGAGAAATTGACTATAACAATAAAGTTTTGTCACAGTCTCTAAAACATAAGAAATGTCTTAAAGCATGTCTCTGTTTTCAACAACATGGTAGCATTTTTGTATCTGTTAGGAGTAGGATACTTAGAGGCTTGAATTTATTAAAATTGCATCATACATAAAAGTGTTTTGCTTTGTTTTAAGATCCAGTTATGTTTTTTTTTTTTCATGAACTGGCCAAGAAGATGTGATTTTTCATGAATGGTTTTCCTGGCTCACAAATGGGTTACTTATTATTTCCATAGGAGGCACTCTTCAGCGCTCGCTTTAGTCCACCTAGTTGTGGAGTGCAAGTGAACAGACTTTGGTACAAACCTGTAGAACAGTTCATTCTGCCAGAGGTATGTGCAGTGTATTTATGGGACATACTGTACATGAAACTGATTCTTCTCAACGACATTTCTTTTTTTTTCATTTATTCATATTTGCTCAGCATTTTGTTGTAATTAATAAACTATTAATGGACTTAGGACTCTGAAAAATCTCACCTAGAACCTGCTAGTTGTCTTTTTTTTGACATTTAAAGATCTATGATACTGTTTCATTTATTTTTCATGTGTCTGAACCCATCTCCCTCAAAGAATAACTTATTGAGAGCTTAATAACATGACAGAAATTAAACATAAGCTTTCCTGAATTTGTTTCCACATCTAGTACACAAGCGGAAGATATTACATACGTTTTGCTCATGAGGTGAAAACAAAAGGCATTATATTGCATTCTGGAATTATGAAGTTTAAAGCCCTTATCATTGCAGAGGGGATGGTGAATAGATCAGGAAAAATAAGCAGATGGATTTAGATTCGGAATCAAGTTCAAGTGAGGACAACTTGTGAACTCCAGAGTAAAATTCCTGTTTCATAGCCTGATTTCTGTAAAGTTGGCCAACTTTGTTCATTCAGGTGTGAACGACCCATGCATGTGGAGTTCAAACTAGCTGCTTTATTGTTCTCTACGTGAATCTCCCCAAACTGGCAGCTTTCACCTGGGAAAAACTAGATAAGGCTCAAAGGCATTTGGGAGAGGTCATATCGTGCCCTCTTGGATTTATGTAGTAAGTCCAGACTAATTCCCTGCTTTAGCCCTCCTCCCGATTGGGAGGGTTCTTCTCCCAACCATTCATGGCTCTATTCTGAGGCTGATTTTTTTAAAAAAAAATCTGCTAAGCAGCATAGAAATCATTCTCAGCGAACAAAAATGTGCGTAGAAAAAGTATGTTGATCTGAGATCTTACAAGGTTGACTAGGTGCTGAGATCTCCCAGACTGATTATATTTACTTTAAAGTTGAAATAATAATAAAAAAAGAAGTGCTGACAGTACTTTTTCTCTCCAAATTTAAGTGGCATGAAGCTGAATAGCTCTTGGAAGTGACAAGTTGACCACTCCTGATTTAAGATATGACTAATGAACAAGACAGAATTATGAATCATCATTTTATCTGGCTTACTTTAATAAATAGTAGTCTAAGGTAAAAAATACATGTGACTGAGCTTAAATATAATGGAAAGGTTTTTTTAGTTTAAAAGTGGAATTAAAAACTCTGTTGTCCTTGCAGATTTACCAGAGGAAAAAAGTAAGAGGAGGCCACAAGAATAAGCAATGAAGGGTTATTCATACATTCTAGATCAGGGGTAGTCAACCTTGGCTCTTTTATGACTCGTGGACTTCAACTCCTAGAATTCTGGGAGTTGAAGTCCACGAGTCATAAAAGAGCCAAGGTTGACTACCCCTGTTCTAGATTATAAATCTTATAATTTCTGTTTAGGTGGAATTTAGTAAGAATTTTACTCCAGAATATTTGAAGTATTTACTTTAGCAAAAATGAACTTTAAAACATTTGTTCTGGTTTCAGAGAGTGGCAGCATTGTTTTCAGTGAAGTGAGGTTTTCATATGTTAAGAAGATGTTGCCAACTGAATATCATTAACTATGAACACAAAGGGCTTTGTTTGGAAGAGAGCGCTTCTGTTCAGTTTGTGCTATGGCACTTACTGCCAGGCAGCTATTCAAATTCTGAGATTAGGGATAGAAGAGAGGATTGTGGATTCAGACAGCAATGTTGTTGGATTAAGACATTTTTAAGTTGTTAATTCAGGAGCACAATGAATGCTGATTAAATTCTTATCCATTAATTAAACATTAACCACATTATTGTTTTTAAGAACAATAATACAAAAGTTACATTTGCCATGATTTTCAGACACAATAGTTTTAGCAAAAACATTTAAATGCCATTTTATTCTTATTTTATAGATGATTTACCCTTCAAGTGAATCTAAGCTGATATTATCCAACAACTGAGAAAAATATAAAAAATAACTATAAATATCATAATATAACCACAACTATAACAAACACAAAAATCGTAACAAGCAGCACTGATACATATCCTAGGCGAGACTTTGTTGCATCAACAGTCACTGCATGCCTGCGTAAACAACCTGGTCTTTAGCAGCTTTCCAGATGTTAATAGGGAGGATGCTGCGCAAAGAGCATAGCTGGTGCCACAGGAAAAAGGCTTTGGCAGAGAATGCTCACCTCCAAGGCCCCTTCCCATGTCTGGGAGCTCTTAACATGTTCTATCTACTTGCAGATCTTAGGCAGGCAGATTCTGTTTAGACCAAATGATCTTATGAATAGCCAAGCCATGCACAGTTTTATAAATTATTACACCTGGAAATGCACCTAACATCAAACTGGCAGCGACTGTAGCTCTCTCGGTATAGATGCCGTATGGGAGTATTAAAGCACTTCCGTTAGTGTGCATTCTGTGCTAACAGTGGCTTCTAAGACAGTGGTTCTCAACCTTTTTAATGCCGCGACCCCAACCGGTCGTAAGTCGAGGACTAAACCGGTCGTAAGCCGAGGACTAAACCGGTCATAAGCCGAGGACTACCCAACCGGTCGTAAGTCGAGGACTTTCCCTGCCCGGGAGCGCCGCACATGCGTGGTTCCGCCCCCTGCGCCGGCCGAGGCGTAGCTGGCAAGCGGCAGAGATGGAGCAGGCCGACCACCAGCTGGCCCAGCCCAAGGGAGGTAAGGCACCCGCTGGAAAAGGGAAAAAAATGGCGGACAAAAAAAATGGCGGACAGCCTTGCTTGGCGACCCCCATGAAATGGTCGATCGACCCCAAATGGGGTCCCGACCCACAGGTTGAGAACCACTGTTGTAAGAGCTCTTCAAGAGAGACCTATGTAGACTTAAATAGTCTGGTTGGAAGGTGGTGAGGAAATGAATGACTATTGTCAATGCCTCCTGTTTCAGGAACACACATAACTGGTACATGAGCCAAAGTTGGGCAATGACTCTCCGGTTCACAGCTTCTATCTGCTGATAGAGCAGGAGCTGTGAGTCCAGAAGAATCCTCAGATTATGTATCAGATCCTTTTTGGGAAGCATAGTTCCATTAAGAGTTAATGTTGGAAATCCAGCATCTCGGTTTCTATTTTAATAGCTATCCTGCCTTATTTGGGTTAAATTTTAACTTGTTGTTCCAATCCCCTTATAGCCTCTGTACACTGGATCAAGACTTTCACTATTTGCTGTTCAGTCTAGGGTACAGTCGTAGTGTTGGATATCATCGGATTATGGAAAATAATGCATTGTATACATCAAACTTTCAAATAATGTACTCTCCCAGAGTTTTCATGTAGATATTAAATAAAATGAAGGAGGGGGTCAAAGCTCCTGGACATTTCATACTACAGTGCCTGAGGGCTTGACCACCCATCTCCCCCATGCATCAAATGGAATTACCCTCTTATAAAAGAACAGAACAACATTCTGCAGAATGGTGCCTGCAACCCCAGCTCTTGCAGATGGTTTAGATTAGGATATGGTTGACAGTAATAAAGGCCACTGAGAGAACCAGCAGGATGAGGAACGTTGCATTACCCTGTCCAAGTCTCATCAATATTCAATGACAAAAGTAATCAGTTCCATCCCCTGCCTGGATCTAACTTCTGACTGAAAAGGGTCCAGATAATCTTTCCCATAGTTCTGTGTAGTTGAAGCCCCACCACCTTTTCAATAAACTTCTTACAAAAGTGGAGGTTGGAGACAGGACAATACAGTATTTGCCTGGGCCTTCTTAAGAAGAGACATACTAGAGATGACATCCCTGACATCCTCCCCCGCCAATATCCTAGGTCAGGGGTAAGCAACCTTGGCTCTTTTATGACTCGTGGACTTCAACTCCCAGCTCAGGAATTCTGGGAGTTGAAGTCCACGAGTCATAAAAGAGTCAAGGTTGCCTACCCCTGTCCTAAGTTCACCTGCCTCTAAAAACTGGCCCATTCCATTATATAAATTAGAACCCTTTCCTGAATTAAAATATGGATTTTCTAAAAATGTTCTAAAATATTGATTTTACATTATTAATATTATTTGTATTGGATTAGATGTTGATTTATTCCTTTGAACTTTTTAATTCCTGGGTAATATGATAATATAGTATATAATATGGATAGCAATTTCAGCAATAGTTTGTTAAAAATGAAGGTGAGATTTGTCCATCTGCTGATCTTTTTCATGCTTTTAAAGGCGTCACTGAAAGGAAGATTAATAAGCTTCAGTGTCTGGAAGCTTCAGATTGATTAAGTGTATTACTGCCAAAAGAAATAACTATAGAAGTAGACCCCATAAGATAGTAGTTTAAAGAAATAGTGATTTGTTTGTGGCTCTTCATGCTTTTATGTGTATATTAAACAGAATCAGAGAAGAATACGCCAGGAGCAATTATCTCCAAATTTTAAAATTTAAAATTTTAAAAAGGTTGAATTCAATTATATACAGACAGTTCAAAATCTTAAGTTTCTGTTTTATGTCTCCTGCACTTTTTGATAAACTAAACTATTGTGCTTCTTGGTGTTGTTTACATTGAGGGTCCCCAACCCCTGGGCCCTGGCCCACTACCGGGCCTTGAGCCATTTGGAATCAGGCTGTGGAAGTAGCGGGTGAGGGCATGCATGCATATCCTCACTTGTGCGAGCAGCAGGCGAGCGCATGCACACTCCATTTGCACATGCATGCACACTTGCCTGCCGCTCGCGCAGAGCTATCCCCTCTCCCCCACCCTCAGCCAATCCGCAAAGTCGGAAAGGTTGGGGAACTCTAATTTACATCATAGCTGCTAGCCACATTATTAGTGTGAGAACCATCTCTTAAACCACATGTTTCTAAAAACACATCAAAATGAAGGGCATTTGTTCTTTCAGTCATCAGAAGACAGGCCTAGTTGGATAGTACCTAATTAAATAAAGCTGCACTTTTTCTACACATTCATCTGAAAGTAAATCCCACTTAATTCATTGGAACCTAGATCTGAGTCAGCAGTTCTAATACTGATACATTGATTATTGCAAAATGTTACTGCTATTCTGGAGGTCTGAATACTATTTTGAATGTATTCAGGCTCTAACTATGACTGTCAAACATTTTTATCTTTAATGGTTATTGCATTTCCTTTCTGCATTTTTTATTTAGTACCTACTTCCTAGTAATGCATATACAAGTGGTATATGAATCTTGTGGAATATGTTCAACTCTGCAAAAGCCTATGATGTAATTCATTTATTAATGTGAAGGTATCAGTCTCGCTGCTTCTTGTTAAAACATAAATTAGTAGCAGCTGCCTCTGTGAAAAAGCTCAGCATTTTATTTTGTTGATCAAGCTGCAGATGGGAAGAAAGAGATCTATTACTGAAATGAAAGAGAGGTATCTAACTAAATCTAGCTATAAATTAGCTTGGGGTTATTTCTGTCAGCTGTTCCTCTTTAATGTACATCAATTGCCTTAAACTAGCAACAATGGAATTCAATTTGGCTAGCTGCATTTTCAGTGTTGTGCGAATACCTGGAAAATCCAGTTAATTGTATAAGCCATGGTACAAGTAACTATGCCATGGATACATATTTTATGAATGAGACTACTATGCCATGCAATTGGGAGCAATGTGTGATAGATGGGTTGTTTCTCTTATTTTTCTTTATACTACTGTAGTTTATAATGGAATAGAGTGTCTCTTTTTTTTTAAAAAAACTTGGTAACACATTACCAACTGAGGCCAGAGCAGAAGCCATGAGCTTCTCAGCTTACAACGTTCTTTACCTAGTTCTTGTCAGATTTTTTTGGGGGGGACCTTAAATACTAGAAGCCATGGCCTCAAATTTGACTTAATACTTACAGATCTGCAAGTTGTTAGATCTTGCCCCTCTGTGACTTAGTGATGGAGGAGAGAATAGACATAGCATACATTACTAATATTGATTGAGTGAAGATGGAGGGGTTTTGCATTTTGCATCAGCTTCAACACCAAGATTGGGGAGAAGGGTTGATGATCCTCCAGGAGAATCTGATGCCAGATGTTGCTCCATAGATGGCTAGAGTTGAGGCTGTATATATAACCTTGGGCCCAAATAACAGGTAGATGTTCTACAAGGAAAATATTTAGTCAAGTTTGGCTGGTTCATATTTCTCATTCTTGACCAGAAGTGCTCATATAATTGTCTCTTGGCAAGACAACTAACTGCACTTAATAGCTGTCCATGAAGATGATTTAGAAGGCAGAGCTGACACAGAATGCAACTCCCTTCCCATCAGCTGCTAGACCTGATATATCAGAAAGACGCTGGTTTTATAGGAGCTATGTTGGTGCTGATTGTCTTCCAGATTCAAACCAAAGTGTTGGTTATTACTTACAAAATCTTTTATGATTTGAGCCCTTGTTACCTTTGTGACTGTCTACTCCAGGTAGAATCTTTTTGTCCAATACATGGGAGCCAAGAGGAATGCTGTGGTTTCCATCCTCCCTGGAGATTAGAAGTTAGGGCCTGGAGGATAGCCTTCACTGTGGACTAGCTTGCTCTTGAGGTTAGGATAGTTATTTACCTTTTGTCATTTAGGAAAAAAACTTGATTTTCTACACAAGCTTTTAGAGGAGAATCTCATATACAGTTGTCAGCATTTTAGTTAATAAGTGGACCAATATAATATTTATGAATTTATGTGATTATATGTAATATATCTGCCTAGAATTCATAGAAGAGTATCATATAGAATAATGTAAATTGAAATTATTATAAATAAAAAAACTAGCGTTTAGGTTTTTTGCACAATATAATAGATGAGGTTATCAACTTGTGCCTATATACAATAATAGCTGTACTCACAAGATAGAGGATATTCTGGTTTTAGATGAAAATTTACCAGTGTAGATAAAAATCTGTGTATGCTTTGTCAAAAGGAAATTCTAGCATTTTCAGTAGGGATTACTCTAAATTGCTAATAGGTTGATTCAAGCATAACATTAAATATGAATCAGGCTATCAAATCCTGGTTAGTTAACTGTAATTTTAAAATGTCTTAGGTGCTTGCTGACATATCACAGTGCCTACACTCTTTTCATTGTACTGTACTTGCATAATATTTTGTCACCTTTTCATACTAAAAGTGGCTGGATTTCTTTGTTGATTTTTGAAGATTGCAATATTTCAGAAACGACAGATATCAGTGGTCTGTACGTTTGACAGACAGGAAAAAGAACTCTGGTGTTTTACTAGTTGGTAATACTTTTTTTTAAAAAAAGGATTGTATCTGACCACTTAAGAATTATCCCCCATAGAAAGATGGATAGTTTATATACAGAAGAGATATGAGATAAAAAATTATCATGTAGGTTATGAATAAAATTTTTTCTTATGTTAGTAGAATGAATGTTATGAAGGGGGTTAAAGAAATTAGGATGTTGTTTATTTTAAAATTAGAGAGTATGGTAGATAAGTTGTGGATATTATAATGGCTTGGTAACCCTGTGTTCAGTTCTGGGAAGTGAGGGAGGGGAAGGGGGGGAAAGGGAGGGGGAGGGGGATAATGGGGTGGGGGTAGAGTTGGGATGGTATTATAAGTATGCATTAATAGTTATATAACTAAAATGTGTAATGTTAGAATTGAAATGTATGTATGTTAATGCATTCTATGTTTGTTAAAAAAAAAAAAGAAAAAGAATTATTCCCCATGATGAACAAATGATAAGCTTTGTCTTATCACTGATTTTTCATTACAAAATATAATGTGCAGCTGTCAGCTCAGTTGGGCATATATTTTGGGCTGTTGGAAGCATTCAGAACAGGTGCTTTGCAAAGAGGCTTAATCTGGGCAAAGCACTATAGAAGCCATATTATTTGGAATTCTTGCTCAGTTGCTTTGAAGACTTTCTTTGGGGGTTGCTAGTGAAGCAGCTGTGCCTACATACATGCAGTCTGTAAACTCAGTCAGGAAAGCAGCTGCAGAAGCCTTCCATAACATGTGGATTCTTCAGTGCTTGGAAGACAGGTGCTTGGCACTCTGACCACCCGTTGCGAAGTACTTCTTTTGAATGCTTTGCCCAGCTCTGGTCTATATCTGTGTCTGTATCAAAATTAAATTATAATACTTAAGATTAATTCCGTCTTCAAAGCATTCAAAAAGATTTCTGAAATACATTTATCTAACGTGTTCACATATTGATACACTGCTAATAGTTTATGATGGCTGTTTTGACAGAGTTTTGAAGGCACCATTGTATGGGAAAGCCAGGATCTGGAAGGCCTTGTTTCTAGAAATCTTCATAAAGTGATGGTGAATGATGGCGGTGGTGTCTTCAGAATCATTACGGTCTGTCTTTTTATTCCCATTTCTTTTAAATGAACAAATAATTTTTCTTCGAATGAACAAATTTGTAAATGTTTCAGATTTTTAAATATTTTATTTTCCCTTCTGTCCATATTGTTTATGTATCTTCAACATCTTTCAGTGTTAAATAGTTATGCTAATTCACAGTTGAAATATACATGCAGAAATTAAATGCTAATGTTGTCAACACTTGTCGCTCCTCTACAAGTACTTTATTTAAAGCCACTAATCAGGTAAATGTTCTTAATTTAAGAAGGATGAGACATAATTAAGCTAGGAACTATTTCTGAACAATTAGACTAAAACAGTTTTAAGAAACTTGTTGAAGTATAAAATAGTAATAAAATATCCTAATTCCTTTATATGTCACTATTCACTTTGTTATGTTCCTTAAAAAAGTAACATTTTTGAATCCTTGGTGCTCTCTGAGCTTGGTTATTTTCTTGCAGATGTTTCATTACCCAACTAGGTAACATCTTCAGTTAAAAGTGCAAGAGTGCATTTCAGTATACAGGCATATAAAATTATATGTATTTAATTGATTATGTGCTATGAAGTTGTTTTGCACTCCTAGCAACCACATAAGTAGATGTTTTCTATAAATATGTATGTAGTAAAATGGGGGAATGTAGGAGTTTTAGGTTGTTAAAATATACATACAGTATATACTATTGTGGTGTTGTCTTTTGAGGTAAGCAGCGCCTGCTAATTATAGAAAAGGTATAAGAAATAATAAACCAAAGAAATTAAAGGCAAGAGATTAATGAAAAGAAATGTAGCTGGATCTAGTTTCGGCAACCCTATTTACTGACTTCGCAAATCTTTTGAACTTGCAAGGCTTCCTTGTTTTTGCCACATTTATCCACTACTTTGTGCATTCCCTTTTGTTCTTTATTTCTAAAATCTATATGGAAATATTCAGTGAATGCAATTATTGGGATTGAATTTCTCCCATAAGAACAGAACATGGTGCTTGAAAAACTGCAAGCATTTCCAAGGCAGAAGCTAATAACAAAGAAATTATTTTTCAAATGCAGATGCCCTACATAACTACAGCTAATTTGAGACCAAAATAACCATTAAAAACTCCATGTATGACTTCTGTGAGAAACAGCTGCGTGTGCTGTTTCTCCTTGACTGGAGTGTTGGAGACTATCCAAAAATGTGGATTACATACCCCTCAACTTTTTGTTTGCAGGAGTGTTTGGAACTCTCTTATTGATGCTTACTCAATTACAATTACAAACCTAATTGGGTTGACCCATGAGTTATTACCTAAAATATCTTCAGTTGGACTGCAGTTCTAAATCACTGTATACCAGAAGGCAGTGGTCCTCTTGAGTTGTACTTTATAAATCATAGATATAAATTAGGGGGCTCTGTATCCAAAATCATTCTTTTACCCAGAGTTAACTTTGTTCAGACTTTGCAAGTTTGAATTCCATGAAGGCTATGTGCAAAATAGAAAATATCTTTTGTTCTGATTCTGACACAAGCCAATGTAATCTAGAAATTCTGCCAAACCATTTGGGCTCAGACACAGTGTAATTGAAACAAAAGCTGGAGTGTTTTCAGTTGTCCCACTTTTGGGCTGAAACAAAAGTCAGAGTGATTCACTGTGATTTTATGAGGTTGAGAAGCCAAGCTTATTATGTATCATCCATTCCACATAGCTTATGGGCCACCCCCTATCTTCTCAATACATCCCTCCTTCTTCCTCCATCTCCTTTCCCAGCACAACACATTCCACCAGATTGCCATCTTCCCAGAATCTTCCTTCCGTGCCTCTTTTCAGCTGCTGCCATCAGTGTATTGACCAAGCACTTGCCCCTTGCTACAATGGTCTCAGCAATGAAGGACAGGCTCCGAACATGGCACATTCCAACCGCTGGCCTACCTCTCCCCCAAATTTCTGCCCCTGATGTCCCAATGAGAGATATTCCTTTGGCCTGCTTGCCTGGCTCCTGAGCTTCCCAGCGCCTTCCGCTGTTGTTAATGTCAGTATATGCCAGCACCGAGAAAACCCTGCAGCCTTGAGATTTTCCTATCATCTTTCACCATTGCTGTCTGAAGCAATTGTTTTTTGCTCCGTCTCAAGAAAAAAAGAAGACAGTATACAGACAAAAACGTCCGAAACAGGCATATTTTGGTTCAAACATGGAGCATTTGAAAATAATTATTCCTGCATGGTGCACTTTGTGCACAGAATATTTTATATGTTGCTAATTTCTTCATGTAGTTTATGTGTAGTATTTCACATCAGGGGAGTGGCAATTCTCTCTATGCATCTGTTTTATGTGAAGTGCAGTGAACTAGGATGAACTTGCAAACGAACTGGTATTCTGGCAAAACCCATTTACATCACCAAAGATTTGTCTCAAAGGAAATGTCTTCATTTATATTATTTTCCATTATTAAGGACGGTTAATCAAATATTAACCATTTAGGTTTGTACAGGTGCAATTTACTTTATAGTTTCCAGGATGATCTTAAGGTTCCATGTACTTCAGTATTCTTGAGTCCTGCATCTTGTCCTATAACCTCTTCTGTCTGGTGACAGTAGCTATTTTCAACATACTACTGATGAATTGGTGTTACATTCTAGCTTTTCCTCTTTCTTCCCCTTTTTTATCATTGTGTCCACATGAATATTTTAATCTCATGAAACATAGAATAGCCACTTTCAGTGATTGGGACACTAGCTGCTAATTTTAAGGAAGTAAAGCAGGGATAAGGAAACCAGTGGCCCTACAAATGTTGTTGGAATCATAGACCCTGAAAAGACAGAAAACTGTATGTTTGCTTAAAAGCTCTACAAATATATCAGGTGATACAAAGCATTTAAAATAAATGTTCTGATTTTGTACATTATTGCAATATAATTGCTGTACGCTCCAGCACATTGCTTCAGCAGCACTGAAAATAAGATAAAACTTCTGAAGGTCTTAATGCTGAAATAAAAATCACATAAAACTAATCTATAATGAACACGTTATGTAACTATTTAACTATATCTTATCTAGGTCAAACGTGTCTGAAATGTTGCTTGATGCTTTCAGGATCATAGAATGCATTTTTGTGACATTGCACACCTACATATGCATACGTTTGCATGTAGATACATTTCTAGAGAGAAAATGTTGGATCTTGTGAGCTGACAAGTGCTGTTTTGTTTGCAGAATAGAACTTTTTTGATATTTCCTTGGCTTGTTGCCTATGTCCATCTCCAGTTAAAAGTTTTAAGAATTTTGGGAATTCTAAAGGCAGAGGCTGTGAATTTTAAATTATGATAGCACTAAGAAATGTGTTTATTGATTAAATTTCTATACTGTCTATTTCAGGGGTTCCCAACTGGGGGTGGTTGCAAAACTTGGGTTTTCAAAATTATAGTATATATACATGATACGTTATTTCGAACTTTTGTAAGGGGTGCGAGAATATATCAGAAGCGTTCTAGGGGTGCGGGGTATAGAAAAGGTTGGGAACCGCTGCTCTATCTCATCTCAGTGGTTTATAACACCATAATAAAGCCATATAAGTACATGGATAAAAGCGTAGCTTAGAAACCAGATTGAAAACAAATTAAAACTTAAAAGTAAAATTAAATCAGGTTAAATTTCAAAGGCTAGGAAGTTGTTCCCAGGCCACCAGCCATTCCCAGGGCTACATCATACTTTTAGACACCCATGCTAATTGGCAAAGCAAGGTCTTAACTCTTTTCTGGAAAACTGGAAGAGTGGAGGCTCCCCTCCCCTTTGTGAGTAAGAAATTATTGTTATGAATGAATTCTGACAGTACAATCAGATTTACCCATTAATTGGGCTAAATAGAATAAGTACAGTATATTGTGGTAAGTTTTAATTAACTATCTTTTTAAACTGTCCACAATAGGCAGGAGAAGGATCACTACCACATGAATTTACACAGGGTGTGGAGGGGATCGCAGGTGGCTTTATTTATACTATTCAAGGTAAGCAGCAAAAGATGCTGATGCTTCCTTCTGTTAATGCTAAGCAGGTAGATGAAATACACCTCAGGTCCAGATGGCTTAGTCCAGGGGTAGGCAACCTTGGCTCTTTTATGACTCGTGGACTTCAACTCCCAGAATTCCTGAACCAGCCATGGAGTTGAAGTCCATGCTGGCTCAGGAATTCTGGGAATTGAAGTCCACGAGTCATAAAAGAGCCAAGGTTGCCTACCCCTGGCTTAGTGGATGTGCTTTTTCTGATGAGCTACCTCAGTCTTGGAGCACCATGTCTCACTGGGAATTGTTGCACTTGTCTGACTGCTTAAAACACGGATGGTAAAAAATACAGAGCTATTGTGAAGTGTCCAAATTCTGAGTCTTGTTTAGAAGTTTGTCTTTGTGCCACTTTGTACCACTGGAGGGGAAGAATATTTTGTGGGTTGTGGTTCACTTTGTGAAGGAAGCTGTTTTTAATACATGTTTAGACAAGTATGTTTGAACTTGAGTTTTCTCATCTTGCAATTTTTTTTCTTAGTATTATGTAAAATAGTATGAATTTAAAGAAATAGCCTTGTTTCTGATATAAGGACTTCCATCAGAAGGATGGGAAAGGGACAATTCTACCTCCCCACTCTAGCCACTTCCTCTCAAAATGTATTTTGGATTGTTTGATTACTAGCTGGAAATTTTGACCGCGTATTCAGAATAACAGAGTTGAAGGAACCTTGGAGGTCTTCTACTCCAATTCCTTGCTCAAGCAGGAAAGCCTAGACTACTTCAGACAAATGGTTATCCAATCTCTTCTTAAACAGAGGAGTACCTATAACCTCTGGAAGCAAATTATTGTACTAGTTCAGAGGTAGGCAACCTTGGCTCTTTTATGACTCGTGGACTTCAACTCCCAGGAATTCTGGGAGTTGAAGTCCACGAGTCATAAAAGAGCCAAGGTTGCCTACCCCTGAACTAGTTAATTTTTCTGTTAGGAACTTCAGAGGGAGAAGTGATAGGAAAAGGCATTTCGCACCCATGGAAATAATTTGTGTGGTTATTTTGCCCAGTCATTTTTACTTCGGTGTACTTAATATTTTATTGCTGCTTAATTCTTCACTGGCTTTTGTACTTTAGAAGACTGCACAAGTTTATTGAACTAATAAAATGCTTATAATTGCATAGTTTTTTCTTTCATTGAGTGCATTTGCTGATCAAAATCTGATAGCGAAATGAATTCCTTTTCCATTTGCAGATTTCGTATCAGATTTGGAGGGTTGAGGGAGTCTGTGGCACCACATTTGGGTGGGTTTGGGAGAAGAACAAGAAACCCCATTGCCTAAGGACATTCCCTCACGTAACATTGGATGTAGCTCAAAGGAAGCATACCAGAAACCTTTCAGGGTAAGGACAGTATAAAATTGTAATGTGAGATAGCCTTTTCCTGTTTCTATTTCAGAAGGTGAGACACTTTTACAAACCCTGCAGAGTCGCTCTGAAAGATTCCTAAATCATATGAACAAACTAGAAAAGGAGGATGCCTTACTAAAGGAAGAAAGCAACACTTACGATGATATAGTTTTTGTTGATGTTGTTGATACTTACAGAAATGTTCCAGCCAAATTACTGAATTTCTACAGATGGTAAGCTGGTGATATCATATGGATTTTGCTTGTTGATTTCTGGTATAAAAATAACACTATGACACTGAGTATAGGTAGTCCTTGACTTAGGAGCATAATTGAGCCTGCAATTTTGGTTGTAGTTTGTGATGGTTGTTAAGTGGGTCATCTGATTTTATGATCATTTTGGCAGTGGTCATTAAGCAAATGTAGTGGCCATAAGGCAAACACAGCAGTTGTTCAGCAAACACAGCTGTTGTTAAATGAACCCATTGTTTGCCATGGGGTGTTTTTTCGCTGGAAACTGGAAATAAATGCCATTTTCTGGCAAAAAAAATGTTCTAGATCAGATTCCTTTTCTTTGCTCCTTTATTTAATGCAGCCTTCAAGGATAAGAATGAGCTATTCTACAATGTACTGGGTCACCGTTTAATATATTCTTAAAATAAGATTATTGTTTTATTTGCTATTATGGGTTTAATTTGATTAGATACTTGCCATTCATGACAGATAAGGATGCATATGAACAAATTCTTTTCTAGATGATGATAACATTGATGATTTTGATATAGGACTGTAGAAGCTGCAAGTTTCGATGTCCTGCTGAAGACAGATGATGACTGCTACATAGATTTAGAAACAATATTTAACAGAATAAAGCTTAAAAACTTGGGCAGACCAAATATCTGGTGGGGAAAGTGAGTATCGTATTGTAATATATTGTGTTGTTATTTATACAGTTAGTGTAAAGAATTTCATAGTAATCAAAATAGATGTGCTGCAGTTAAAGAGAGTTGACTGTTAAAAGAGGGAAAGATCTTTTTAATGGCATCGGACCTGGATATCTCCGAGACCGCCTTCTGCCACAGATTCCCTCTCACAGACCGGTACGCTCCCACAGAGCGGGCCTCCTCAGGGTGCTGTCGGCCAAGCAGTGTCGGCTGGCGACCCCCAGGGGGAGGGCCTTCTCTGTGGGTGCCCCCACCCTCTGGAACGAACTACCCCCCGAGATCCGGACGATTCCGGACCTCCTATCTTTTCGCCGCGCCCTCAAGACATGGCTTTTTCAACAAGCGGGTCTGGCCTAGGGAGAATTTTAAATAGGGATAATTTTTAATTTGAATCTTAATTAACTATACAGCGACAAATATTTGGTTTTTAATTGGTTTTATGGGGAATGACGTTTGTGTGTTTTAATATGCTGTGAGCCGCCCTGAGTCCTATAGGGAGAAGGGCGGCATATAAGTTTAAATAATAATAATAATAATAGAAAAATCATTTTAAAAACTGTTTTTTGTAAATGTTCTTTTCTGTAAAGCACTATTGAGAAGACATCAAACAATAATTAAAACAGATCTAAGAACCTTGTTTCAAAATGTCTTGCTTCATTGACCAAACTACATTGAGTTATTTTAATTGGTTCTGTGTGTTCATCTGTAGAGTGTCTGAGACAGGGCCTATAGGGCAGCAACAAGTATGCATGTGAATATGGGTGTTTAATGAAGGAGGGAAGGGATTAAAGCCAAAAACTTTAACAGGATTTTTCCTCTCTTATATTCTCCTTTTTCTTCCAATGCTTGTTTCTGTTTACCAATTAGTAAATTGCTGGTAAAGGACAAATATTCATCAGAAATCTGAATTCCTCTCTCACAAATGAACTTTAAAGTTAATAAAGTGCTGTAGATTCCCCAGTCCTGACTTACTACTATGTGCAGATGCTGACAATGAGAATGAACAGTGAAACCTTGTTTTAACTGACAGATTTGGGGTGTGTGTGTGTTATGGGATTCAGAATTGTCTGTTGTGTTGCTAAATATTGTGTGGTTTAATATAATTTGTGCACCAATATAATTTCTCAGTTTATATCATTGTTCTTCAAACTTGGCAACTTGAAGATGTGTAAACTTCAGTTCCCAAAATTCCCTAGTCTTTTTAGCTTTGTTCAAGAGTGGTAGGCCATTATTAGTAGTTGGTTAGGAGACTTCTAGAAAATTCTGGGATTCTAGTTTAGACCGGAAAATGGACAAAAATCTCAACAGAAGGCAGTGACAAACTACTACTTACATTCCTAATTGCCCTGGAATAAACTAGAAAAGAAATCCAAATAATTGAATTATTCCTTTAAGGATCTTAAACCTGTCTACTGAAGAAAAATATTCCAATGGAGCTTTATTTATTTTTCTTCCTCTTTCAAATGTATTTTAATTGAATAGTTTAAGTAATGGGTTCTATCCCAAGGTTAAAACATGGCGACACAGATATTGCTCTCCTTCACTTTATAAAACCCCGACTGTTGTCTGTTGGTAAACTTCTCAAAGCATGAAACGAGTGTGGGTTTTTCTGTTACTTAAGCCTCTTGATGAATTATTAAAGGGATCTATTTACCCCTCCCCCCCTTATAAGGGAGCAAGGGCAAGCTGGGGAATAAGCACACCATCTTTAAGGAAATGGTCAAAAGAGTTAAAATGTCTGTTTGACAGTTTTGGAGAAAGGACAGTTTGCTAGTCAAGCCTGTGAAAGAGAACTTAGGAAAGTTTCCTCAATTGCACAGATAGATTAGAGGACTATTTATTAATTTTGTATTAAAAGAAGAATGTTTTGGCTTAAGTTTCAGATTAAATTGGGCAGTTGATCGGACTGGGAAGTGGCAAGAGTTGGAATACCCAAGTCCTGCATATCCAGCCTTTGCTTGTGGGTCTGGTTATGTTATTTCCAAAGATGTTGTAGAATGGCTAGCAAGCAATTCTGAAAGACTCAAAATATATCAGGTAAGTTTTTTTGATAGGAGAGACGGGCATGATTAGAGCAAAGTGGGATTTTACCTACTGAATAAATTGGATCACTAATAAAAAATTGATTTCTGATATTGGAGTACAGATAAGTAGTCCTTCAAGATTCTTTGTGCAAATTCACATACTTTCTCTATTGTAATGTAAACTATAAAATCAAAATAATGGAAATATTTGCACATTGGTAGGTAGGTGAATGAATGGTATACATAGAATTCTGTTTGGACAGAATTTTCATACTGCAATAGACCACTGTTTATCAACCTCACTAACTTTTAGACGTGTGGACATCAACTTACAGAATTACCCCAGGCAGCAGGATGGCTGGAAAGATTCTGGAAGTTGAAGTCCTCACATCTTAAAAAGTTGCTGAGGTCGAGAAATATCTTGACTTATTCCCCCCCAAAAGCTATGCAAGTTCAGACTTGATAAATATTTAGATGTGAGACCATAGGAAAGACTGGAGAGTTGAAAAAACCCAGAAGGTGACAGTGGCAAACCAGTTCCATTTTGTTTCCAAAACAAAAAAAAATCACAGTTAAATCTATGAAATTACTGAAAATCTGTGAATTGTAGAAGCCGTTTTCTTTATGAAGGTGCTTAAGTTCTTCATTATGCTTCTTTTGGTATAGGGTTGTTAGGCATCTATAATCTAAACAAAGGTTGTTGACATAAGTGTTTAAAAATAAGGCAACATTTATTTTGTGAAGCATGTGCCTTCTGCAGCGAGTTTCAGTTCTGATTTTGGTTATTTACTATACTTGTTTTGGTTCTGACTTAATTTATACACATAGGGTGAAGATGTGAGCATGGGTATTTGGATGGCAGCCATTGGGCCAAATAGATACCAGGTATGTTTAACTGTAAGATGAAATTTCTGAATAAATCTGTATGAATGATAGCAGTAACTTTTACAGACCCCTAGTGCATCCCAACATTTTCAAATACCCCGAAATCAGTTTTGTGGACTTCCGAAATATATATTCAAGGATGGGGAAGAGTCATGAAAATCTCAAGAAGCGATTTTTCAGAGCTACTGACTTATGCTTATAAATATGTGTACGTTTTATCAACCTGGCATTGATAAATACTTCAGATAATTTTGTCTTACTACCTAAAAGAGCCACTCAGTGTTTAATCAAATAAAAATGTAGATTTAAGGCAGAATCCAGCTCTTTCCAAACCAGTTTACAGACTTGTTTTTCAATTGATCTTTCCCTCCAATCTCATGGCAAATTACTTTGAAACGTGAGTGGTTTCAACAATTTGTAATACAGTAATGAGGAAACAAAGAAAAACTTAATCTGCTAAATTCCATTAGTTGCTTTTTAAGGCAATTAAAAAACAAAGAAACATACAAATAACTTCATATTATAAAATGATTAAAGACTAAACTTGATTAAATTACTTGGCTTCTTTCTTACCTTGGTCAATTTGCTGTTGCAAATCAAGTGTAGATTTGTCTGTCAAATGTTTTATAATAGTCTGTTTAGTTATATTCCATGTTGGAATTTGTATGTTTTTTTTAACATAGTTTATGGAAGGACAGCGCAAAAATCAATTTTAAATAAAATATTGCCTCTGCCCTTCTTTCCTTTATTTGAATTGTTTGCTGAGCTTGTCAGTACTTGCCTAAACCAGGATACATAGTACAGCAACATTTACGGTATCTTGCTTTCTTTTAAAACAGGACAATCTCTGGTTGTGTGAGAAGACTTGTGAGAGTGGAATGCTGTCCTCTCCTCAGTATTCTGCTCAAGAGCTTGAAGAGCTGTGGAAAATAAAGGAACGCTGTGGAGACCCCTGCAAATGTGAAGAAAAATGAAGGGTGGCAAACACTCTAAGGAAAACATTAGGGAGGAAAGGAAGGGAAAGCCTCAAAACAGATGTTCCATCAGCCTCCTATGTAGTCTGTTGCTGGTGACAAAAGTATGAGTATGTCGCTAGCCAATTTATGCTTCTATTCCACTGGTTACATACAGTGTATGTTCATTTCAATATGGCAGTAAACTACAGACAAGCTTCACACATTCTTTAAAGAAGTGTTTCATGTAGATAATTTGTCTAGTGTGAAATGGCCCTTAGGGCTATATTTGCACACACATCCCCTTTTTAATAAATGGACTCATTTCATTTTTAAACATACTCTTTTACGAAGCCAAATATAAATGTGAATTCTTTATTAATATATTACAGAAGTAGATAAACTTGACTTTTCATGCATTTAGTGTATACAGGATCAAGGGACTGAGGCTAAACTGAGAAAGGCAGATACAATACTGTACATATTGCATATTAAACTTGCACTTCTCTGCCTGTCTGCCTTGCTGGAGAAGACATTTAACCGAGGCAGACTGCACACATGTTGGCTTCTAAAGAACTGTGGATCAGACTGATGTTTTAATTTCAGTCTGCATTTCAGATATGAGGGAAACAATGCCTCTTGCTGGGAAGACTGATATATTATCATGTAACTCCTGTAAAGAAGGAAGTCAGATGCTGTAGTAATTCTATTTATCCTCTGTGTACTTTCAGCCAACATGTAGAGGGACTAAGACAGTAGCCCTTTCTCCTATATGCATATTAAATACTAGGTTTTTTCCCCCCGTTGAGTGATTTTTATGCTTTCTGGTATTCTGTGGCTATTGGGATGGGTTGGTAATGAAATACCTCAGCTTTTAATTCTCTCAAATATGTTATTTGTATAGTAGTGAGTGGAAGGTTTGTTGAGAGTCCCACTGATTTCCGTAAGTTACTAGTGTAGCACAAATGAATTACTTTTTATTTGAAGCTGGCAAAAGCTTTCATTTTTTCTTACAGGCATGATATTTCTTTTTTCTTTCTTTAAAAAAAAGCAAGAATACAAAAGCTTCTCTACCAAACAGTGATACGTTTTTATAAACAACAATACAATTCCCCAACAATACAATTAAAAATCAGCCTAAACTTTATTAGCAGTGTGCAAGTTATCTTCAAAATGTATCAAAGGCAGCTTTTACCATCGTACTAGAATGCAATCTTCATTTTCAATAGAGTAGAATTGCAAGGGCTTTAGGTCATTGTCCAGTTCAAATTCTTTGCCTTTCATCTAGAATTTAAAAAATGATTCAGATAGATATTAGATTTGCACATTTTAATCTCGTATATCTTAAAAGACTTAAGAGGGAATATAAAGCAAAGGAAGCTAATCGATTTCAAAACAATAGTACTGCTTTTCTTACAAAGAAATCAATCATCCAACATTAGAGTGCAATGTATTGATTTTACCAGTGTAACAAGTTGTATTATTCTGCAAAGTCTCAATTCATGTATTGTTGCATTACTGAATTTGAGCTTACTTTAGAACTTTCATATGATAGTTTCAGTTCTGAGCCTGGAATTTTAAGTAGCCGATACAGCAGTCCTTTGACCTTCTGGATAGTCATAGAATCTGCATTAAAGAGAGAATTGTTTAACTACAGATAGATAACACTTGACGCCACAGCAACTGAAATTCTAGCAAAAGTTGATACTGAAATAGATTTGTGGGAGTTGAGCTCCTGCAGTTCACAGGAACCAATTAGAATCACTTAATTGGACATTAAAACGGTACTCCTCCCAAGCAAAAGTTTACCAAATTATAGACTCTACTTATCTACAACACACTGACTGACCTAAGTGACCTTCAAAATACTGTTTATGGCATTAGCTCTTTTGTACCTTAACACTATGAGTGAAGCCTTTTCCTCTACTTCATGGTATGAGGCCCCCAAATATTTATGTGCTGATTTGTTCAGATTACTATTAACCTTATGCACTTGTATTTCAGATTAACAATATGAACGTGAAACTGTATTTTTATAGTAAGATGTAAAGGAGTAAAAGTATTATAAAACTGACCCATCTAGAGATTGGCTATGCTGGGTAATTTTCCCCTTATTTCATTTAAAGCTTTATCTGAAGGCAAAGCAATAGTCCTCTATTGTCAACAATGTACTTTAAAGTATTTTTCTATTAACTTTTGAAAAAAGCTGTATCATTTTATGCAACTTGTGATAAATGTGATTTTTATTTTGAATAAATACTTTTCAAAATACAAACATCAAAGGGTTTATGGATATCTCATCTTTTAGTTATAATATACCATTATCAATGAGTAAAGTAGAGGGCATACATTTTTACTAGGCATTTTACTGAAATGAGCTGTACATTTCTAAACAAAATGCACTTTTCCATAAAAAAACAGGGACAGATGTTAATTTTCTATTACATTATACTAAGAATCTATGTGGTGTATAAAGAACCATCCTTATTGATGTACAGTGAGGGAAAAATTATTTGATCCCCTGCTGATTTTGTACGTTTGCCCACTGACAAAGAAATGATCAGTCTATAATTTTAATGGTAGGTTTATTTTAACAGTGAGAGAGAATAACAAAAAAAAAATCCAGAAAAACGCATTTCAAAAAAAGTTATAAATTATTTGCATTTTAATAAGTATCTGACCCCTTCGCAAAACATGACTTAGTACTTAGTGGCAAAATCCTTGTTGGCAATCACAGAGGTCAGACATTTCTTGTAGTTGGCCATCAGGTTTGCACAGATCTCAGGAGGGATTTTGTCCCACTTCTCTTTGCAGATCCTCTCCAAATCATTAAGGTTTCGAGGCTGACATCCCTCCACAGATTTTCTATGGCAGTAAGGTCTGGAGACTGGCTAGGCCGCCCTAGGACCTTAATGTGCTTCTTATTGAGCCAATCCTTTGTCGCCTTGGCTGTGTGTTTTGGGTCATTGCTATGCTGGAATACCCATCCACGACCCATTTTCAATGCCCTGGCTGAGGGAAGGAGGTTCTCACCCAAGATTTGACGGTAAATGGCCCTGACCATCATCCCTTTGATGTGGTGAAGTTGTCCTGTCCCCTTAGCAGAAAAACACCCCCAAAGTATAATGTTTCCACCTCCATGTTTGACAGTGGGGATGGTGTTCTTGGGGTCATAGGCAGCATTCCTCCTCCAAACACGGCGAGTTGAGTTAATGCCAAAGAGCTCGATTTTGGTCTCATCTGACCACAACACTTTCACCCAGTTCTCTGAATCATTCAGATGTTCATTGGCAAACTTCAGACGGGCCTGTATATGTGCTTTCTTGAGCAGGGAACCCTTCCTGGCGCTGCAGGATTTCAGTCTTTCATGGTGTAGTGTGTTACTAATCGTTTTCTTGGTGACTATGGTCACAGCTGCCTTGAGCTCATTGACAAGATCCTCCTGTGTAGTTCTGGGTTGATTCCTCACCGTTCTCATGATCACTGAAACTCCACAAGGTGAGGTCTTGCATGGAACCCCAGACCGAGGGAGATTGACAGTTATTTTGTGTTTCTTCCATTTGCGAATAATCGCACCAACTGTTGTCACCTTCTCATCAAGCTGCTTGGTAATAGTCTTGTAGCCCATTCCAGCCTTGTGTAGGTCTACAATCTTGTCCCTGACATCCTCGGACAGCTCTTTGGTCTGATTGATTAATTGCTTCTGTGGACAGGTGTCTTTTATACAGGTAACAAACTGAGATTAGGAGCACTCCCTTTAAGAGAGTGCTCCTAATCTCAGCTCATTACCTGTATAAAAGACACCTGGGAGCCAGAAATCTTGCTGATTTATAGGGGATCAAATACTTATTTCACTCATTAAAATGCAAATCAATTTATAACTTTTTTGAAATGTGTTTTCCTGGATTTTTTGTTGTTATTCTGTCTCTCGCTGTTAAAATAAACCTACCATTAAAATTATAGACTGATCATTTCTTTGTCAGTAGACAAACATATAAAATCAGCAGGGAATCAAATAATTTTTTCCCTCACTGTAGAAAAAAATCTAATTAGAATACTCTGGATTAAATTACAATAGTCTATTTTCCATATATTATATTGATTTGTCTTGCTCTGCTTCAAAATGGATATTGGCTTGCGTTTCTTTTGAAGGCTATGACATTTGCAATGATTTCAGATAAGGAAAAATATCTTCAAAAGTGTTACTACCTATCTTATTGCAATATGCACACAATGACCAAAATAACTGTAACATGCAGGAAATATGGAATACAGATATACTTTTCCTTACCTGGAAGTTTCTTCTCTATGGGCTTCTGGTCAGCTTTGTCGGGGCATTTAAAAGTCAACGCTTAATAAAGAAAAAAGAAAAATCTGTATAAACAAAGTGAATTTAGTCTAGAATTTCTTTTACAGCCAAAGTACACCTAGTGAAGCCAATTGCAGAAATTAGTCAAGAGTTAACATTTCCCACAGATTTTAATGAATTTATTCCAATTATCACTGAATTTTGAACCATAGCCTGACGGAAATAGGATCGATGCAACTGATTGCGGGAGGGCGGGGGCCCGAATAGACCCGTCACGTGCTCATTATCTAAACTGTTAGCTTCACAGAGACTATAAGAACGTGCTTCCCATTCCTGGCTTATATATATATACAGGCAAAAGATTTTTTCCTCCCATATTTGGGCCGACGGTGCATTAAAAAACACTCAAGACATACATACATACATACATACATACATACATACATACATGCAGTACACACACACATACACACACACACACACCCTCCCTAAAGAGGTAAGCACACATCCATTTCCATTCAAATTTTGGTGCATTGACTACAATACTGGAGTAAGTTAAGGTTAAGCTAACATTCATACACTGGTTGGCTGATAACATTTAGCACATTTAATTGAAACAACAAATGTTAGGGTACTAGGGAATCTCACCCTTAATGCTTACGCAGTTAGCCATTCCACAATGAAAGTGACTCATACATGATGATGGCAACACAAGAGTTACCTTTATGCCAAAAGCAGAAGTCAGAATACTGATTAGGTTACAAAATTAATGCATTCTCTCCCCCCCCACCCCACCATTCCCAGATTACAAAGAGCAGGGCTGTACAAAGCATCTGAAAAGGGTACTTTGCAATATGCATGGGAGTTGGCAAAGCATTCTTTATCAAGCACTGAAACAATTACATTTTTCAGAAGAATTGAAGTGGTTTCAAAGACTTCTGTCAATTACAGGGATGAAATGGGGGAGGGGGTGTAATTGCCTTCAAGGGATAATTTGGGCATATCCTGGTGTAATGAAGCAATTTTTAATTGCTTGTTCCTGAGGTGAGGATCTAGTTTAGGGCTGCCACTGCTGAAACACTTGTGTAAAAGAAGTTTTTTAGTTTGTGGGAGAGAATAATGACATTCAAGACCAGGAAAAGGGTAATTGGGTCAAACAGTTTAAGAACCACTGGTCTATACAATCACATCACTGCTAATTAAGGCATGTTTTCTCAGAAGGCATTGCAATTAGATATGCAAACTAGATACAAATAATAGCTATGGGAATACTTGTAGAATCATAATTTGCATTGGGAGGAAAAGTTAACTTGTTTGCAGATATTTACGATTTCTTGGCGTAGTATTATATATTTCAATAAATTAGTAAACATTTGTATCTTACTCAGTAGTTGATTTTTTAGAGAAAAAGGCTGTTCTCTTTTCAGCTCGCCATCTTCTGGGGCACCATAGACTGTTAAAAGGGAAAATTATAACAAAGGTATATACTGAACCAGAATGTTACAGTATAAAGAGCAAAATTCCTATAGGATGTCAAATTTTCCAAAGTTTTCCTATTGGAGCAGGTACATTATACATAAATTTCTGCTTAAGAGTCACAAAGAAGAAAACACTTCTAGTTTTGAACTGCTTTAGAAAATTTGTCAGAAACATTCAGGAAATCCAACTACATATTACTTGTTCAATCAATCCAATCAGCACAGAGCTCTCAGAAAATAAAGGATATTAAATGATTTACATTTCTCAATATAACGCCTAGTTTTGCTTGTGAAAGATATACTGATTCTAAATCAGAATACGTCCTTCTAGAGGGTAGTAATTTAACACTTTCCTCCAATTCACCCAGAATAGATATTAAGACTAAAGTTATACAGTATGCAGAATGGAAAGGGTTTTGTTTCAAACCAGAAACTAACATAGTCTTCTAAAAGCCCTCTTGAACCACTTTAGGTTGGTCTTCGATTGGCAGAAACAAAACCTAGCACTGATGATTGTCTGGATTGTCATCCAGGTCATAGTTGTCTCAAAGGTGCTTTTTTTCTTCAAAAGACAACTGGACTGTTTTTTCTTTGGGGAAGAAAAAAACACTTCACTTCTCATCCAGGAAGGCGCCCCCCCAGCATCCCCGGGGCAAAGGCCCTCTGTTCCGCCCAGAGGAGTGTTGGCCTGGCCGCCCCCACCTTGGTGCCTTTCCTGCCGATACCCAGCATGGCCACAGGGGCCTGCCTGGCATGGAAAGGGCACACATCCCCCCGCCTGAACTCTCTCATACCGGTAGATGGTCCACGCCCACGCTCCGAGGTTGGCCCAATCGCCGCCACACTTCCAAGCTCTACGTCTTCACCCCATGTGCATGCCATGCCCCACTGTTTGTACTGAATGTCGTCCCGCCCCATCCCCTCGTGCTTGCCTACTGTACATGGGAAAAATAAGACATCTCTGGAAAATAAGACCTAATGGGTCTTGTGGTCCCAAAAAAATATCAGATCAATGGTCCTCTCTAACCTTGTGTGTGTAATAAAACATCTGCAAGAAATCAACTAAGCACAGAGACCATCAACGATCCTTAATATCAACCCTGAGCTACAAATATTTTTCTTAATTAGAAACAAAACCTGAAATGGTTTGATGGTTCTACCTTTTGGCCAAAATTAGATCTGGAGGGATGGCAGAGTGATTTTTACAGTGTAAGTAGGGCCAGGCAAGTGCTCAGCTACCCTCTTCCTCTACATGGCCTTAACTTCTTTTCTCAGCCAACACTGATGTTCCAGAACAGTACATCCACTGGGCAATCCAGCTTCGTAGTCTCATCAGCACCTTCTCGTCTTTCTCTCCACTGTCATCATTGCTTGCTTGTAATGCTGTCACCAAGGATAACTCTCATTCTTGGCTTTTGCCCAGTTTCACTCCCCTGAAACACTTTTGTCTACATGTTCAGACTGGGCATCAGCTATTCAAGACCAGCTGCTCAGTGTATGGAAAGATTCAGGCATGGAACATTTTGTACATCCTTAATTATAAAACTAACCAACAGTTCTGAATCCCTTCTTGAAACCTAATAGTACATTCACTGCACGCAAATCGTCTCATAGGGACACTGTTTTTTTAGAACAAAATTTAGTTTGTTTAAAAATATGTAGAAAATAGATGCCATTTGGATCAATGATTTTTGTTTTTAAAAAAAATGTTCAAACTGCCAGTAACAATATCTTCTGTTATCAATTCTGATAGGAGCACAGTGGCTCTTGTGGTTAGGATACTGGGTTGGAGGTTAGCAAACCCGTGTTTGAGGCCAGAGTACTGCCGTGGGGCGGGATGAGTTCGTATCCTTTGCTCCAGCTCCTGCCAGGGACATGAAAAGAGTCTGCAACTGAGCATGCCCTGGTCTCTATGGTGATGTCACCTGTTAATCCTTTCAACCCGGAAGCACCTTGATGCTTCTGACACAAGCGCAAAAATCAATTCTGATGAGTGCCTATTACCATCCTTTAAGTTTGGGGACTGGTATCTATAGTCCTTTACGAAGGGAAGTACAAATAATCTATTCAATTCCTTTTATCCTCCTCTAAAGCTTTTTTAATTATCATCATCTCTCCAATCAGATACAATTCATATTATTAAACTGAAACAAAAACTCATTTCTGGATACATTTACATCTTAGCAAATACTGTTACTGTGGGAAGTGAAAGTGTTTTAAGATTTAAGAGAACTCTTCGGCCTGTCCTTCCTCCCAGAATGAGAATGTAAACTTAAAGCTACAGCTGCCTTTGGAACTGAATTTTAGGGCAGATATCTAGAAGATTTGCAATCCAGGGGTCTCAAATGAAGCAAGTAAATATGGGAATGACAGCAGCACAAGAGTCAATTTTCACTAGAGCATTCCACAACACATTCTAGTGGCTGATGTTCAAACTAAGAAAATTAAGATAGCAAGTAGCTTGGATGGAGCACGTTGGCTAGCCAAGAATTTTTAAGCTAGAGAAAGACAATAAGACCAGTGAGAACCATAGCAAAGAGATTCACTCAAGTTATGTACCAACATAGCAAACGTGCAAAATTTCCTTCTTCCTATTCATCCATCAAAGAAATAGAATTAAGGCAGGCAGACAGCAGGACACCTAAGAGAAAATGCCAGAGGACAGAAACGAAACTTCCTGCTACACTTACGGTCACAGAGTAGCTGAAATCTTGGATGAGCAGCAAGGAATTCCTCACTTGGTTTATTTTTCTTTGGATCTTGATTACCACCAGCCTTTAACCAGTCAATCCCATATTTTTTTCTATAGTCAAGTTCTGCTCCCCTCCTTTCTTCAGGAAAGATCTGTGACAAAACAAGACTGTATTGTATGACATCAGAATACCCAAATCAATGTATATAGTATCATTTAATATTTATCAATATTATTCCCTAAAGAAAGGCGTCTTAAACTGTGGGTCCTAACCTCTTAAACAGTTGTGAGAAGATGGCAATCTCTCCCACTCTGTCCTCTCCGGGATCCAAGTATCAAGACTTTCCTCTAAAGGCCCTTGTGCTCACAGCAATGATTTCTAGGGAGCCCCATCCTATTCTAAGGGCCATACAGTCATTCAAACAGGCTGAATGATCCTGAGCAGTTAGAGCGGGATTCATATTGCCTCTGCTAAAGGAGAGCCCTGGCCTTGGAAATGAGTTCTGGGAACAATTCATCTTTGGTGTGGAAGACTGGCTTGCACAAACATAGTGTGACCATTGTCAAATCGCACCCTATTCTATCTGACAGGAAACACCCTGTCAGAATGCATCCAATAGTGTTAATTCAGGAAAGTCACACATTCATTTATTATTGTTGGGTATTATTAATGCACCAATCAAGTTTTAGAATCCATGACTAGTCATCAGTTTTCAAAAAACATTACTGTATATGCTTTCTTAATATTGCTAATGGAACACAAAAATATACCTGTGATTTGTTAAAAAACTTTAATTGTCCTATTTTGGCAATAATAAGTTGTTTCACAGTCTCTACGTTTTTGTCTGAATCCATCAAAGGATTATTCCGACAATCAAATGATTCCAGTTTTTGTAGCTTGTCAAGTTCATTGATAACAGACCACTGAAACACAGAGAATGAGAAAATGGCAGTTTTGAACCACTGAGTCTGAAATCAAAAGACATTTTGTTCCTGCTTACATAAAGTT